>NC_133415.1:41022500-41032500 GCF_049350105.2 Macaca mulatta | reverse complement strand
GCAAGCAACCCTCAGGCGCGGCCGGGCCACCAGGAAAACACGGCCACGGGATCCCACCGCCACAGACACGAGGGCGGTCCCGCAGCGCCCCGCCTGGGACGCCGAACGGCCCTTGGGCAGCCCACCGAGCAACCCCCTCACGAGCCCCGGGTCCCGCCACCGGCGGCCCCAAAGCAACCTCAGCCACAAGCCCAACACCAGGGGCCACATGTCGCCCGTCTCTCGTCCGTCCCGGACCCGGTCCCGCTCCGGGAGACCGGCGCGCCGCCCCGTGGGGACGGCTCGCTCCCCAAGGACCAGGCGGCCCCACACCCCGCGCCACGCGAACGCGGTCATCGGCAGCGGTCGCGGCTCGGCACGGGAGCGGGCGGAGAGCCGGCTCACAGCGGAGAGCGGCGTCGCGCGCCAGACGGAGTGCCACGCGCACCCGCCGCTCGCAGCAGCCTTCCCATCCGCTAGGACGTCGGGCCCGGCCCAGCGGGATCCTCCCCCAACTCGGAAGGGGGAGGCGCGGGCCACAGTAGACGACGAGCCGCGCGCTCGGCCCCCGCCGCGGGGTCCGGCGGAACCCTCACTGTCCCCCCACCTCATCCCATCGAGGCGGGGGCAGCGGAGGAGGAGGGTTCTCTGCAGGCGAGTCGCTACGGCAGCGCTACCACAACACAGAGAGAGGCGGCGAGCCGGGGGATCCGGTACCCCAAGGCACACCTCTCGGATCGCTAGAGAAGGCTTTCTCACCGAGGGTGGGTCACGCTCCCCACCCGCCAGTCGCCCCTCGTCGGGCCCGCAGAGGCGCTCAGGGACGCCTGGGGAAGGGAGGGGGCCTGCGGCGCGAGAAGAAACCTGCGGCAACCTGGAGCGTTTGCGGTCAGGGCAGGGGCCCGGCCGGCGCGCGTGCGCACAGCCCCCAAGGCCCCCCGCCGTCCACCCACCTCCTTTCTGTGAGGCAAGGCGCCTCCAGTTAACCCACACACGACCGATCGGAGGCAGAACGGCAGCCCCTCGGCGGCCGGCCGGCGCACGCGTGGCCGGCCCGAGCCCACCGCCACCGCTCACACGGCCCGCGCTCCCCCGCCAGAGGGGAGCACGGGACGTGCGCTCGCCAGACCAGGCGGCGCCCTTCCCCGCGTGGGAGGGGCGCGTCTCACTCAACCGCCTCGACCCGCACAGCCAACGAGCTCCCTCAGGACCCACGCGCGGACACCATGGCGGCGACCGGAGGAGGGGGCGCTGGGGGCGGGAGCGACACACCACCGCTCGGCCTCGGGCACCTGAGAGACAGCCCGGGGCGCTCCAGGAGCACCGCAAAGGCCCAGGCGGAGCCAGCGCTCGTGCAATACCCGAGAGGGCAGCACGGCGGGCCAGCGGGACAGCACCCCCACCGCCGCGGAGGGGGGCGGCCCACGAGGCGACGACCACAAGAGGCGAAAGCGAGGAGTGCCTGCTGCGTCAGAGGACCCCCGCTGACCCACGCCGGACGCCACGAGGCAGACGGCGGGGTCGGGACAGCGAGGTCGGGCCGGGTTCCGCACCCCAGTGCCTCCCAACGCACCGCCCGCAGGCGGGGATGGGAGACGGGGGAAACCCCGCGGGCGGGACGAGAAGAACGGGTCTCATTCACCACGAATGCCCGCCCCTCGCCCGTCGCGGCTCGGTCCCGGCCCGGGAGAGCGTGACATCACCACATCGATCAGGGAAAGCATCCCCGGAGCAGGGTCGGCCAGCCAGCCACAGCCTCCCCAGAGGCCAGCGAGCAGATCAGCCTGGCCATCCCCAGCTCCAGGACAGGGGCGGCAGACAACCCGGCAGAGACGAGGAATGCCTGACACGCACGGCACGGAGCCAGCGGGAGTGGGGTTGTCTCGGCCGCCCCAGGTGCCCGCAGCGGGGAGCGCACGGTGGCAGGGTAAGCCCGCGCCACCTTCCCCGCCGCCCCCAGGTGGGTCAGAGACCCGGACCCAAGGCGGCACCGGGAGCTGGGACGCTCGGATGCATGAGAGACCGGGCACACGGGCCCCAGCAGGCGGCTCAAGCACGAGCAGGGCCGGCTAGCCGGGTCACCGGGAGGCCGAAGACCCGCGACGCATCCAAGAGACCCAACCTCTCCAGCGACAGGTCGCCAGAGGACAGCGTGTCAGCAATAACCCGGTGGCCCAAAATGCCGGCTCGGAGTGAAACATATACCTCCCCAGGAGACAGGAGGTCGAGTCACCGACCACGCCGCCGGCCCAGGGAACCCGCGACACGGGCATCTGTCCCCAAAATCGCCACCATCGCAGCCAGACACGGAGCACCCAGGGCCCTCTGGTCGACCCCAGGACACACGCCGGAGCAGCGCCGGGCCAGGGACGTCCTCCCGGCCACCCGTGCCACGCAGGGGCCGGCCCGAGTCTCCAGAGCGAGACTCGGAAGCGTTTCCGGCCGTCCCCTCGTACGACCGGGACACACGAGGGACCGAAGGCCGGCCAGGTGTGACCTCTCGGGCCGCACGCGCGCTCAGGGAGCGCTCTCCGACTCCCCACGGGGACTTGCAAACAACAGGTCACGGCAGAGGGACCGCTCCCCGGCACCCGGGGGACGAGGCAGGACGGTCCCCGGCTCCCCACGGGGACTTGCAGAAAAAATTCGGCCGCTGCCTCAGACGGCCAGGATGCGCGCGGGCCCGCGACCGGGCCGGGAAGGGTGTCCCCAGCCTCCCACCCCAAGCCCGGTGGGTCCCCGCGGGTCGCGGGTCAGGCCTCGGGAGCCGCGGCGTGCTGGTCGACCAACCCCGGCAGCCCCACACCCGGCTCTGGCCCGAAAGCGCAGCGACAACCTCTCCCCACATAAGCCTGCACGCCTGAGCTCTGACTCACAAGTGACGCGCCAGAGCTCTGGCGCGACCGGGACAGCCCGGCTGACGACCGCGGTCTTTCCGGAGCTCTGCCTAGCTCACAGCGGGGACGGTCCCCTCCCTCGGCAGCTGCCACCGCAGCTCCGGAAGCCAAGGGAACGATATAAAAGCGGCCGCCAGATGGAGTCCGACAACCGTCGCGAACGTCACCAAGACAGATCCGGATGGCAGGCCGGCCCGCGGACCGCAAAACCGAAACCGTGAGTCGAGAGACGCTATCCCGAGGCCGAAAACGCAGCCCCTGTACCCCAACCCCACAGAAACGGTCCCCAAACCCTGTCTCTGCATGGACCGCGACACAGTCAGAAGACAACCCACGGCGTGTGGATGTTCGGAGAGGCATCTCGGTGGGAGAAACAACAAGCAAGGACTCGGTCGCGGGTCGTTGAGGACACAGGGAGACACAGAATGCGTAGGCTCTTCCTGAATCCAGACAGAGAAGGAGGGAGGGAGGGAGGGAGGGAGGGAGGGAGGGAGGGAGGAAAGGCAGGCAGGCAGGCAGGCAGGCAAACATAAAGAAGGAAACAGAGAAAGAAAGAAAGGAAGGAAAACCTAAAGGAGAGAAAGAAAGAAAAGAGAAGAAAAGAGAAGACAAATATTAATATAAGTATTTCCATTTGTATATAGGTATAACATATAAAACTACATTAAAATAGAAAAAAATTTATATGCATACACATGAATGAACAGATAAAAATGAATAAACAAAAAATAAGATAACATAACATAAGCAAATAGGCCAGGCGCGGTGGCTGACGCCTGTGATCCCAGCACTTTCAGAGGCTGGGGGAGAGAGAGAGAAAAAAAATGAAAGAAAGAAAGAAAGAAAGAAAGAAAGAAAGAAAGAAAGAAAGAAAGAAAGAAAGAAAGAGAGAGAGAGAGAGAGAGAGAGAAAGAAAGAAAGAAAGAAAGAAAGAAAGGAAGAAAGAAAGAAAGAGAGAGAGAAAGAAAGACAGAAAGAAAGAAAGAAGAAAGAGAGAGAGAGAGGGAGAAAGACAGCGAGAAAGAAAGACGAGAGAAGAAAGAAAAAAAAAGAAAGAGGAAAGACAGGAAGAAAGACAAAGCAAGAAAGCAAGAAAACAAGACAGCAAGAAAGCACGACAGAAAGAGAGAAAGAGACAGAAAGAAAAAGCAAGAAAGCAGCAGAGAGAGAGAGAGAGAGAGAGAGAGAGAGAGAGAGAGAGGCGCGAGGCGAGGCGAGGCGAGGCGAGGCGAATCTACCTGCTTTCACTACATGTGGGGAGAATCAGGAAAGCCCCCACTAACAACAAGGCCTGAAGTGGAGCTGCCATCTGTGAAATCCGAGCAGAAGAGTCCACACGGGTTAAAGACACGAAGAAAGACAGGGAAACAACTGCTCAAAGAGAAGAACAATCTGGCCCAGCCAGGGTCTGTCTCCTGAAGTTGTGTGGGCAACGAGGGAGTGGGACGGAGGGAGGGAGTGGGACGGAGGGAGGGAGGGCCTCCGAGGCTCGTGTCAAACAATAAATGATAATAAAATAAAAGGAAGTTAAAAAAAAAAATTGCGCATCATTCGTAGCATCACTGACGCCTCGAAAGGCGAGAGGCATGTGTTTATGTCACTGTGGGACTGTTTTCTTTTTTCTTTTCTCTTTTTCTTCCCTCTCTTCCCGGAAACTCACTTTTTAATTATTTCATTTTCCTTTTCTTTTTTTTTTTTTAATTTTTAATTTTACTTTCATTTTTACTTTTATTTTTAATTGCTTGAGAGGTTGTCTCCCTCTCTCGCCCAGGCTGGTGTACAGTGGCGCGATCTCGGCTCACTGCAACCTCCGCCTCCCAGGTTCAAGTGATTCTCCTGCCTCAGCTCGGCCTCCCGAGTAGCTGAGATTACAGAGGCGCACGACCATGCCCGGCTAATTTTTGGTATTTTGACTAGAGACGGACGGGGTTTCACCATACTGGCCCTGCTCGTCTGACCACCTCGTGATCCAGCGATCCACCACCCTCGGCGTCCCAAAGTGCTGGGATGACAGGCTTGAGCCACCGCGCCGGGCCTAGTTATTCCTTTTATTTTATTTCTAATTTTTAATTGTACGTATGCACGTATGCATGTATGTATGTATGTATGTATGTATGTATGTATGCATGCATGCATGTATCTATCCTTTTCTTTTTTTTTGAGACGGACAGAGAGAGACAGTGAGAAACAGAGAGAGAGAGAGAGAGACAGACAGACAGACAGAGAGAGAGAGAGAGAAACAGACGGGGGGGGAGAGAGAGAGAGAGAGAGAGAGAGAGAGAGAGAGAGACCAACAGACAGAAGGACAGGCAGAGAAAGAGAGTAAGACAGAAGACAGACACAGGGAGAGAGACAAGCGGGGGGGGGGGGAGAGAGAGAGAGAGAGAGAGAGAGAGAGAGAGCTCCCAGACATCACGAAGCCGTTTCAATGACATATTCTCTCTGGTCTTTGTCTGGGGATATTCAGTTTTTCAACGTAGGCCTCAAGGGCTCCCAGATGTCCCTTTCGAATCTCTACAAAGAGAGTGTCTCCAACCTGCCTAATCAAAACAAAGGTGTAACCCTTTAGGATGAGTCCACACATCGCAAAGCAGTTTCTCAAATACATTCTTTCTAATTTTCATCTGGGAATATTAGGTGATTCACCATAGGCCTAAAGGGACTCCCAAAAATCCATTCAGAGAGACTGCCCAAAAAAAGTGTTTCTAACCTGATGAATCCAAAGAATGGTGTATCGCTAAGAGATCAATCTACGCATCACAAATCAATGTGACAGATAGCCTCTCTCTGGTTTTAATCTGTGGATAGTCTGCTTTCCAACGTAGGCCTCAATGGGTTTCCAAATGTCCCCTCACAGATTCTACGGAAAGCGTGTTTCCAACCTCCTGGTTCAAAAGAATTATCCGTTCGAGGTGAATCCACACGTCAAAAAGCAGTTTCACCAGCAGCAGTTTTTCTCCTTTTCCTCTGGGGATGTTCACTTTCACCAGGAGCCACAAAGGGCTCCCAAATGTCCCTTCGAAGATTCTGCAAAGAACTGCTTCCAATCGGCCGCGTGCAGCGGCTCACGCCTGTCATCCCAGCATTTTGGGAGGCAGAGGCGGGTGGATCACCTGAGGTCAGGAGTTCGAGACCAGCCTGGCCAAAACGGTGAAACCCCATCTCTACCAAGAACACAAAAAATTTGCCGGGCTTGGTAGCGGGTGCCTGTGATCCCAACTACTTGGGAGGCTGAGGCAGGAGAATCCCTTCAACTGGAAGGCAGAGGTTGCAGTGAGCCGAGATGGTGTCACTGCACTCCAGCCTGGGGGACAGAGTGAGAGTCTGTCTTAAAAAAAATAAAAACATTAAGAAAAAAATACTACTACTACAACAACAACAACAACAACAACAACAACAACAACAACAACAAAATGCTTCCAATCTGCTGAATCAACAGAAAGGTTTAACTCAGTAAGAGGAATCTACACATCGCTAAAAAGCAGTTTTACAGATAGCTTCTTGTTAGTTTTTATCTACAGTTTCCTGGTTTTCACCCTAGGCCTCGAATAGCTCCCAAATGTCCTTTTGCAGATTCTACAAAAGGGCCGCTTCCAACCTGGTATATCAAAAGAAAGGTTTCACTCTGTGAGATGAATCCACACACGACAAAGCAGTTTCAGAGACAGCTTCTTTCTAGTTTTTATTTGGGGATATTCGGTTTTTCACACTAGGCCTCAGTGGGCTCCCAAAGGTATACTCGCGGATTCTACAGAAAGAGTGCTTCAAACCTCCTCAATCAAAAATTAGTTGTAATTCGGTGCCATGAATCCACACATCACAAAGCGGTATCATAGAGAGCTTCTTTCTATTTCTCTGGTGGGGATACTCGGTTTTTCACAACAGGCCCCAGTGGGCTCCCAAATGTCCATTCTGCTTCCAAACTGCTGAATCCAAAGGCAGTTTTAACTCGGTATGATGAATCCACACGTCACAAAGCTGTTTCATGAAGACCTTCTCTCTCGTTTTTATCTGAAAACATAAGATTTTTTCACCATACGACACAAGGGTCTCCGAAATGTACACAGACAGATTCAACAAAAAAACCCTTCCAACCTGCTGAGTAAAAAGAAAGGTTTAACTCTGCGAGACGAATACACACACGACAAAGCAGCTTCACAGAGAATGGTGTTTTTTGTTTGTTTGTTTGCTTGCTTGCTTGCTTGCTTGCTTGCTTTTTGGTTTGTTTTCTTGGTTTTTTTTTTTTTTTTTTTTTTTTTTTTGGAGACGCACTTTCGCTCTTGTTGCTCAGACTGGAGCGCAATGGCGCCATCTCGCCTCACTGCGACCTCCGCCTCCCAGGTTCAAGCAATTCTCCTGCCTCCGTTTCCCTTCCCGAGTAGCTGGGATTACAGGCATGTGCCACCACGCCCGGCTAATTTTGTATTTTCAGTAGAGACGGGGTTTCTCCATGTGGGTCAGTCTGGTCTCGAACTGCCGACCTCAGGTGATCTGCCAGCCTCGGCCTCCCAAAGTGCTGGGATGACAGGCGTGAGCCACCGCGCCCGTACAATTGTATTGTATCGTATTGTATTGTATTTACATTGATTGATTGATTGATTGATGCTGCCTGATCAAAGGTCACTCAGGCCCAGTCGTCAAAGTGGCGATTTCCTAGGCAACAAGGAAGGGGGGAGCTTGGAGGTGGGGGCGGGGGCGGTGGAGAAGACACAGTTGCCCCAGGCTGTGCGCAGGCGGCCTGAGCTTCCTTCCTCTGTTGAGGCCTCCATTTTCAGAGTAACAGTGGCCGCTAGGTGATGCCCGACGTCTGCCAATGAGACTGTCAGCCCGGAATGAATTGGGATCGCCTGGAGGGGGAGGCGGGAGGGGGAAGGATGGAGGCCCCCACAGCACAGTGGGTCACCGCGCCCTTCCAGGCGATCCCCACAACTAATCGACCAGGGCCCCTGGGGGCACACAGCCTAAGACCCCAGCCATCGGATCATCTGGAACTTCTGTCCGAAGACGAGAGACGAGAGACCGACTGGAAATTCTCTCGGTCAAGGTCCAAACGTAAAAGAATCACTGACACAGACACCAGGACTAACTAAGACAATTTGTAAAAGTTTCCGTGTTTTGGGTGAATCCGCGTATTTCTGGATCACAAAATTACTGATTTTGAACATTGCGGTTTTTCCACTCCTTACGTGTACGGTCCTGTGATAGACAGACCAGGGGACTCCTCAGCTCAGAGTCCATGAGGCCAGAAGCTGACATCCTAAATTTCTATGTAGAATGAATTTCAGCAAGCCAGCCAAACACTCTGCCGTAAAACTGTCCGGAAGACAAGCGGTGGTGTTTCGGGGGCGGATTTGGGGGGGGGGGGGGAGCCGGGTGCGGTACGCTCACGCCTGTCATCCCCGCACTTTGGGAGGCCGAGGGCAGGCGGATCCCTCGAGATGGTGGCCATTGCACTCCAGCGTGGGCAACAAGAGCGAAAACTCCGTCCAAAACAAGAACAACAACAGAAACGTGAAGTGCCGTCTGCTGTTCTTTTTGCTTCCCACCCCGAGAAGAACAGAATACAGCTGTTGTCTCCCTGCCCGCCTGCCTGCCTGCCTGCCTGCCTGCCTGCCTGTCTGCGTGCCTGTCTGTCTGTCTGTCTGTCTGTCTGTCTGTCTGTGACAGGGTCTCGCTCTGTCTTTCGCCCAGACTGGAGTGCAGTGACACCATTGTGGCTCACTGCAGCCTCAACTTCCCCGGGGTTAGGGGATTCTTCTAAGGGATCCTACGGCCTCGGCCTCCCAAAGTGTTGGGGTTACAGGCGTGAGCCATCAGCACCCGGCCTGAGTTCATACATCTGGTCTCACTACGCCTTAACCACACGCCCGTGAAGCACTCAAGTCAAGAGAGAGTCGGCAAGAGACTTTCAGCATTCTCTCCCAAAACCAGTGAGGTGGATGGCGGCCCTGTGTTTCCCAAGCTCCTGTGGTTTTAAGTGGCCACGCGTAGAGGATAGATAGATTTAAAATGTTTCCAGAGAGGCGCAAGCCACAGTCATTCAGGACATCCGAGCGCGAGATGGGGTTTCTGACAGCGACTTAAGGGCCAGGGAGGGCCAGAGTCTGCCGAGGCCCTCGTTCCAGTGGTGGGGCCGATGGAACCCAAGGCTGAGGGAGCCAGCAGTCCGCACAGAGAGAGCTCCAGCCCTAGGCCCCACCGTGCAGACCGACTCAGAAGGAAGAGAGTCCCTCATCCTACATACGTCACATCCCTCCACTGAACTTGGGAGCGGATCCGTTTTCCAAACATGAGGTGACTCTCGGTTCGAAATGGATCACAAGGGGCCGGGCTTTCCAGAGTCGGCATGATAAAGCAGTCATTCTGTGGCACAGAACGAGGTGTGGCTCTTATCTAGACTCCGCAGTGAAAGCCAGTGAAACAGGGCGAAACCCCGTGTCTACTAAAAATTAAAAGAGGAGCCGGGCATGGTGCCGCTTGAAGGCAGGAGAATCGCTGGAACCCGGGAGGCAGAGGTTGCAGTGAGCTGAGATCACACCACTGCACTCCAGCCTGGGGGACAGAGCGAGACCGCATCTCAGAAACAGACAAACACACAAAGCCAATCAAGGTGTTTAACTCAACGTGTCACCCACGGGTCTCTCGACAGGATACATCCAGCACCCGGGGAAACAGGGAAACGTCGAGGGGTGGGGTGGAATCTATTTTGTGGCCCCAAGGGAGGGTTTGAGAGATACTCCCGCAAAGGTGACTGCCTAAGGAAGCCCCTCCGTCCAAGAAGCGATAGTCATTTCTAGCCTGTAGCCACCCACGAGGGAGAATCGGGCTCTCTGCAGAACCCCCCACCCCCCGACTCGTGAAATGGTCTCTCTCACTCTGTCAGGCTCTATTCACGCCGTGTGGTTTTGTAACCTCCAGCGTGTGTGCGTGGGGTGGGGGATGGGGTGGGGTGGGGTGGGGGCGGCTGTGGACAGAGGAGGGGAAAAAGCGATGGTGTCCCACGGGTGCCCGGGACGTGGGTCGTGGTTGGGGTGGCCAGAGCCTAGGGAACTCATCGCCTGTCAGGACGTCTCCCCCTCCAGGTCCCCTCTCTGCCCTACGCTCCACATCTTCGCAGTTCAGTG
>NC_133415.1:41007500-41017500 GCF_049350105.2 Macaca mulatta | reverse complement strand
GAGCTTATCAGGGAAATACGAGAAGTTTGGACATCACAGGTGACAGAGAGAAAGGTCTGCAAATGGCCCTTCCATCCAAGTGGGGACCCGGCCTCGATCTCCCGAAATCATGCACCCAGTGGGGAAGCCCGGCAAGGCCCGTCTGTGTAGATTCCTCTCGGCCTCTCTAAGCACGCACTTCTCACTTTGGTGGAAGGGGCAGGGCCCTCTCTGGGACGGGGGAATCTGACAGACAAAGAGACAGACGTAGAAAAAGAGAGATCGACAGACAGAGACAGAGAGAAACGGACAGAAAGAGCGAGAGAGCGAGAGAGCGAGAGCGAGAGCGAGAGAGAGAGAGAAACAGACTAGACAGGGAGGGGGAGAGAGGGAGAGAGACAGACAGAGACAGACAGACAGGCAAAAAAGAGAGTAAGACAGAAGACAGACACAGTGAGTGAGAGACACAGGTAGAGAGAGAGAGAGAGAGAGAGAGAGAGAGAGAGAGACAGAGAGACAGAGAGAAAGAGAGGGACAGGCAGACAGATAAAGAGAGTGACAGAGAAAGACATAGACGGACAGTGAGAGACAGAGAGAAAGAGACAGAGAGAGAGAGAGAGAGAGAGAGAGAGAGAGAGAGAGAGAGGCAGACAGACAGACAGGCAAAGAAAGAGAGTAAGACAGAAGACAGACACAGTGAGAGAGACAGGAAAGACAGAAACGGACAGAGAGAGACAGAGAGGAACAGACAGAAAGAGAGAGGGTCCTAGCCCAATAGCGATACAGTGCCATTTCTTTCATTTCCTCTTTCTTTCCTTCTTTCTTTCTTTCTTTCTTTCTTTCTTTCTTTCTTTCTTTCTTCTTTTTTTATTTTTTTATTTTTTTGAGACGGAGTCTTGCTCTGTCACCCAGGCTGGAGTGCAGTGGCGCGATCGCAGCTCCCTGCAACCTCCGCCTCCCGGGTTCACACCATTCTCCGGCCTCAACCTCCCGAGTAGCTGGGACTACAGGCGCCGGCCACTACACCCAGATAATTCGTTTGTTTTTTTTGGAGAGACGGGGTTTCACCATGTTAGCCAGGATGGTCTCGATCTCCTGACCTGGCGATCCGCCCGCCTCAGCCTCCCAAAGTACTAGGATGACAGACGTGAGCCACTGCGTTCAGTCTACAGTGCCGTATCTCAGAAATCACTCACAGGAACAGACACTTACAGGTCATGTGTAGAGTTTCTTTTTTTGTTTTGTTTTGTTTTGTTTTGTTTTGTTCCGTTTTGTTTTGTTTTGCACGAGGAGGTGGCGGGATGGAGTTTCGCTCTTGCGTCCCAGGATGGAGTGAAATGGCAGAGGGGACTCAGGGAGTCAACCTATGGCAGAGATGGCACGTCATTCAGAGCGTAACGTCCACAGCGAAAGGTGGTAGGGCCGGCACTTTTAAAGGCTGAAATCCCGGCGGCTCAGGCCTGTCGTCCTCGCACTTTGGGAGGCCCAGGAGAACGGATCACTTGAGGTCAGGAGTTCGAGACCAGTGCGGCCAACATGGAGAAACCCCGTCTCTACTCAAAATACAAAAATTAGCCGGATGTGGTGGTGTGCGCCTGTAATCCCAGCCACTGAAGAAGAATCACTGGAATCCGGGAGGCAGAGGTTGCAGTGAGCCGAGGGAGTGCCACTGCACCCCCGCCTGGGTGACAGACTGAGAGAGACTCAGTCCCTCCCTACCAAAAAAGAAAGAAAGAAAGAAAGAAAGAAAGAAAGAAAGAAAGAAAGAAAGAAAGAAAAAAAAAAAAAAAAAAGAAAAAAGAAAAAAAAAACACAGGGACCGCCACCGGGCGCAGTGGCTCACACATGTAATCCCAGCACTTTGGGAGGCCGAGGTGGGCGGATCACCTGAGGTCAGGAGTTCAAGAGCAGCCTGGCCCACATGGTGAAACTCCGTCTCTACTAACATAGAAACATCTTCGGAGCATGATGGTGGGTGCCTGTAATCCCAGCTGCTCAGGAGGCTGAGACGGGAGAATCGCTTGAACCTGGGAGACGGTGGTTGCAGTGAGCCGAATCGCACCACCGCACTCCAGGCTGGGTGGCTGAGTGAGACTCTGTCTTAAAACAACAACAACAACAGCAGCAAAAAAAAAATAGCAAACGCACAAAAAAAGAACAGGCCAAAATACTCCATTGTCACTGAACGTTCCGCCACCAGACCGGAAACCCCCTGACTCAGGTCAAGGAGGTGGTGTTTCCTTCTCTCTGTCTCTGTCTCTGTCTCTCTCTCTCTCTCTCTCTCTCTCTCTCTCTCTCTCTCTCTCCCTCCCCCCCCCCAACTTTTATGTCTTGTTCAAGCAGACATGTGCAAGATTGTTACACAAGTAAACTTCTGACTGGGGGGTTCAGTGTGCAGATGATTTCATCACCCGGATAACTCAGCGCAGTACCCGACAGTTTTCGTGGTTTGGTTTTTTGTTTTGTTTTGTTTTGTTTTGTTTTTCCCTGAAGATGTCTCTCCTTCCACACCTCCTCCCTCAAGTAGGCTCCCGCCTCCCTGGTCCCCCTCGTTCTGCCCACGAGTTCTCATTATTTAGTTCCCAGTTATAGATGAGAACACGCGGTCTTTAGCTGATCGTTGCTTTCATCTTCGGCGGTGGCGGTGAAAGAGGCATGACACGAAATCGACCCTTAGGACGCTCCCCTCCGTCCACACCCCACACCCCCTCCCCACACACACCCTCATTCCTGCCCCCCCTCCTCAAACCCAAGACAGGAAGAAAGGCAGATATTAAAGTCAGAGGTCAGCCTCCAAGACGGTGGAGGCAAGGGATCTGAAAGGGTGAGCAAGCGATAGGGGTCGGGGGATGTCGTGGCCGAGCTAGCAAAAATAGGGGACCGACTTTCCAGCCCCAGCACACCCCCAATCCTCAACCGCAGCTAGCCTCTGGGTGGGGTTGCGCCTGTAAAAGCTTCTGAATGGAGAGAAGCCCAAGGCTATGGAAGGCATCAGCTCCAAGTCCGGGAAGGGAACAGGGCTTTGTGCATTGGAATGGGGCTTTAGAAGGCGGTGCTGCGGTTTCCAAAGCGACACGCCTCGCCTCGCCTCGCCTCGCCTCGCCCCGCCCCGCCTCGCCCAGAGCGAAACTCCGTCTCAAAAAAATAATAATAATTTTAAGATAATAATAATACTAAAAAATAAATAAATAAATAAATAAATAAATAAGAAATAAATAGTTAGTACAGCGGTCGTGGTCGTGAATCATTCCCCGGAGTCCAGGCGCAGTGGCTCACGCCCGTCACGCGAGCACTTTGGGACGCCGGGGCAGAAGGGTTGCAACAACATGATGAGACCCTGTCTGTGCAAAAACAGTTGAAAAGGAAGGCCGGGCGCGGCGGCTGACGCCTGCCGTCCCAGCACTTTGGGAGGCCGGGGAGGGAGAATCACCTGAGGTCGGGAGTTGGAGACCAGCCTGACCAACATGGAGAAGCCCCGTCTCTAGTAAAAATACAAAATCAACCAGACGTGGTGGTGCATACCTGCAACCCGAGCTACTACTCGGGAGGCAGACTCAGGAGAATCTCTTGAACCCGGGAGGCAGAAGTTGCGGTGAGCCGAGATCCGCGCCATTGCACTCCAGTCTGGGCAACAAGAGCGAAACTCTGTCTCGGGAAAAAGAAAAATAAAACAATAAAAATTGAAAATCATCTGGGCACAGTGGCGCATGCCCCGTGGTCCCAGGCACTACACTCTGGAGGCTGAGGTGGAAGGATCGCTTGAGTCCAGGAGCGTCCACACTGCAGTGAGTTTGGTTTTGATGGCACCACTGCCAGGGTGACAGAGTGAGACGCCGTCTGTAAATCAGTCAAGCAATCAATCAGATCACTGCAAGGAGCTCTCTATGTCTTACTTTCAATAGGTGTCTCTTCAGGCCAAGCAGGCATGGTGCCTCACGCCAGTAATCCCAGCACTTTGGGAGGCCGAGGTGGGATGAAAGAAGGAAGGAAGGAAGGAAGGAAGGAAGGAAGGAAGGAAGGAAGGAAGGAAGGAAGGACAGACAGAACAAAAAGTTTTACAACCCTTTTTTTCATAGTGTCAGGAATTTACAGATAATACAAGTAGTTTAGGTCAGGGGCCGATGTTATTAGTATTACTTTTTTTTTTTTTTTTTTAACTCCTACGGCCTGGTGGTGGTGCCAAGGTTGTCTGGCTATTTATCTGACTTTTGTTTGTTTCTAACGTTTTGCTTTCTCTCTTTCCTCCTGTCTTGTGAACTAGGCAAGGTGGGGGGAGGAGGGCAGCAGGAGCAGTAGAGGTCTCCTTCCTCATCCCCCACTTTGAGAATTTTCACTAATTAGTGGGCGGGTTCCCTTTCATTTTTACTTTTTGGGTCTTTTAGCGAGACAGAGTGATAGCGTTTTATGTAATACACTTGTGTGGAAGTTTTCTGACGAGCCATGGTAGCTACAAAACCTTTTATCATTGGAAGGAGCAAGTGTAATACACAGGGGCGCAGCAAGCAAGTAAGTTTCTTTTTTTTTTTTTTTTTTGAGACCGAGTCTCGCTCTGTCACCCAGGCTGGAGTGCTGTGGCCGGATCTCAGCTCACTGCAAGCTCCGCCTCCCGGGTTCACGCCATTCTCCTGCCTCAGCCTCCTGAGTAGCTGGGACTACAGGCGCCCGCCACCTCACCCGGCTAGTTTTTTTGTATTTTTTAGTAGAGACAGGGTTTCACCGTGTTAGCCAGGATGGTCTCGATCTCCTGACCTCGTGATCCGCCCGTCTCGGCCTCCCAAAGTGCTGGGATGACAGGCTTGAGCCACCGCGCCCGGCCAGCAAGTTTCTATTACAAGTAATACACTTACAGTGAGGGTTTTACATTTTCTACAGCTGGAAACTCTTTTCTAAATGAAGACCTAGGATCAAACCTGTGTTAAACCTGAACAGGCACATGTACTAACTTTGTCATGTCTTAAGCAGGTTAGTTTTTAACTGGGCCTTAAAACCTTTTTTTAGCAAGTAAAACAGTATTTTTTAATCAGAGAAGTTTTTACGAGCCCGACGCTTGAACTTGCGGCGTCTGTTTGGGGAAAGAGTTGGTTAAAGTCATGTTATCTTGAGGCATTAACCCTTCTGCTTCTCCAGGCCATTGGTCTCTTACGTTAGCCCTTCTATCAACATAACATGAAGAAACATCTAGGCTGCCAGCAATGTTTTCAGCCTACTGAGGAAATAGGTTTTTTTCTGTTTTTTTATTTTTATTTTTTAAATTTTTGGCTAAAGGAGGAGGTTCTGGTAACTTCTGGTTTATATGTTTAAAGAATGACTGAAAGACCTTGCGATCGTTGCTGGGCTGGACGGGTCTGGGTTTCCTAAGCAGTACGTGTACAGTGGGGACACCTTACATAGGTGTTTCTTCTAGCATGGTTATGGGTGGGGGGTGGGGTGGGGTGGTAACAACAACAAAGCAATGTATAGCATATTCATATCCAGCAAGGACGAAAGAGGTCCTCACCTGGGAAAAAGGTTGAATACAGCGACAGAACAATAGGAAAACAGTTAGTATTCTAGGAAAACTATCTGTCTTAAGATTTTTAACTACATTGACTTGCTTGATGAGTCCTCAAGCTTCGGCCGTGCATAGACTAGTCAGCTGCCGGTGTGTGACTAGAGCAGGGCTTGTGGTCCTCAGCAGCAGCTTGGAGCTTGGTCTCGTCTCAGGATCAGCCGGGCTGGATGATCTGCGCCCTGTTAGCCGGTCCACTTGTCCTGAGCTGTCGGTGTTAGCTGACTGTGGTGGATCCAAGACGCAACACCTGCAACTTTAACAGCAGTGGGAGTGGACAAGGTTACAGTATAGGGCTCATCCTATATGGGTTGTAGAAAAATTAGGTTTTACTTTAAACAGAGTCCCTAGATTTAAATGGGTGTCAGGCTTATAGGCATTATTTTTCTTTATTTAATTATGAACACTTCGTATGGCTATTTTGAAAGGCTGCATTTGCCTTTTAAAGGTTAATTTCTTTAGTTTCCGGAGGTCACCTTTTATTTGACCTACGATTTGCGGGTGGCCAACTGAACACAATCTTACAGGGCAGATACCTAGTTTGTTTGGTAGGGGTGCACCTGACTCGGAGGAGGACCGTAGGCAAAAACCTGATTTTATCTTAAGTGAATTTCCTGGCATATATCTATATATCTATCTATATCTATATCTATATCTGTATCTGTGTGTGTGTGTGTGTGTGTGTGTGTGTGTGTGTGTGTGTGTGTGTATATATATACATCTATCTATCTATCTATCTATCTATCTATCTATCTATATCTATATGGCAACCCTTTTTTTTTCGTTTTGTTTTTTGGTCGCCAGTAGCTGCTCGCTCGAGTGTCCAGTTCATGCGTTCCACCTTTTGTTGAACTTTGTGGCCGATAGGCTGCGTGTAACCTCTGTTGTATTGTTAACAGTCTTGTTAAATCTTGCACTATTCCAGCTACAGCTACAAATGCTGGCCTATTGTCTGACTTTAAAATCAGAGGTAGTCTTAAACCTGGGGATAATGTCTTTTAACAGTACTTTAGTCACTTCTTGTACTTTTTCTGTCCTGGTGGGGAAAACTGTAACTTACCCTGAAAAGGTGCAAACAAGCACTAGCCTCCAGCAGGGGGCAGTCCTGTAAAGTCTATAAGCAAGTTTTCACAAGGTATGGCTCTTTTTCCTGTTTCAGTTTCTTAGAGGAGGAGTTCCCCCCTCCCCCCATCCCCACCCCCACTCCGCCCCTTTGTCACTGTATCTAGTGGCTGAGCCTTCAGTGAGAAATTGGAATCCAGATACGGCAGAGTCTTGCTGTTTGTAACTTCTAATGTGACCATGGGCTCCTGGGAGCCTAATGAGAAGGTGCCTAGTCTGCCCTAGTCTTTACATTCTTCAGCTCCCGTCAGCCTGATCAGATGAGTGTCTGGTTCCTCCAAGGTGCAGCAGCCCTTGGCCGATGGCCTCTTTGTCTTGCGGCCTTGGCCATTTCCTGTATTGCCTTCTGAACATTTACCCTTCTAGAGTCTTTTTTTTTTTTTTCCATCTCGCACATTAATCTCTCTCTAGCCTTGTCCGGCTCTGGAATCCTTGCCTAACTTGACTTCGGTCATGTCTACATCCACGTCCGCGGCCTCTCACAATGCTGCTTCCCCCCCCCGCGTTCTCACGCTCCTACGGCCAGCTGGTGGGGCCCGAGAAACGGCACGGGCCCTGCCCCCGCCCACGCACTGCTGTCTGTCTCTCCTGTTTTCTTTTGATTCTCTATCTTTACACTTGCTTTTAGTCTTTCTTTTTCTTTTGCTCTTTTCCCTCTTTTCTAGAGTTTAACAGGCTCTTTTCTTTATACACTTGGAGGGTGAAACAGGCATACCGAGAGTCAGCGTAAATGTTTACAGTCTTACCCTCACCGAGTTCTAAGGCCCGGATTAAAGCAATGAGCCCAGCTTAACGACAGCGTCCAGGGTTACCACCGCATATTCTGCACATCTCTCCCCTCGTGGGTTGGTGAAGCTGTTCCCGTCCACGCATAGCTCCTAGTGTACTGATGCCCAAGGCTGGTCCCGGAGGTCAGATCTGCTAGAGTACACTGGAGTCCAACACCTCTACACAGTCATGCTCGACAGGGCTCTAGCTGTCGGGAGCAAGGCGGTGGGTTCAGGGTGTTCCCAGTTTAGTAGCTCAATGGTTGAAAAGGGCTGATAGATGAAAGTCTGTTGCCCACCCCCCTCCCCCCGGGATGTGGGCCTGGTCATTATAATAGACAGGTCCTCGTATCTCCCTGAGAGGCATTTACAGAGCTCGAGTAAGACCAGATCTGAGATGGCCCACTTGACTATCTCGACTTCTTTCCTTGGCCTCTGGAGGCTCCGATCCTTCCCTTCGAGGTGAGACCTGGGGCGTGTCAGCTCCTGAATCTCATTTCTGAGGGGGTTGTTGGCCTCGGTGAAGCGGGGTAGGCTGGGAAACATGGAGAAAGAATCTGTGTTATCTCTCGTGGCTCCCGTAAAAACTGGCTTCTCTTGCCGTTTCCTGGGACTCCCTTTTTAAAAAAACTCTGTGTCTGCCGGCGAAGCCGCTCTTACTTTTACTTTTGGCTATTTTGCACAAAGTTGTTAAACAGGGCTAAATTAACGCTGGCTTTGTCTATAATCTATTTCGCCGTGAGTCCATATAAAGGAATTTGATCTAGGTACACAGGCTGTCCTCCGACCCCGTCACCACCTGAACTACACGGCCAATTGTTCTCTGCCTGTAGTTCCTTCCGTGGGCCATCCAACAGCAGAAGAGGGCAATTCTAATTCACCCAGAGTTCGTGACCTCTAGGGGGTTAACTGAACTCTATAATCTCCTGCAAAACCTTTTGTAAGGTTCTGTAACATGCATTTTAGTAGGGTAAGTTGTGACGACTTGATGACTTTCCTTTTATTTTTCTTTTTGAAACGTTTTTAAGAGGGCTCCTAGCAGAGTGGGCTTACTTTGTGTCTGACCTATGTTTCTCTCGAGACGAAACAACATTCACCCTACGAGAAGGAAAGGGTAAAAGGTCACTCAGTCACGTAATTCACACTAAATCAAAATGAAAGCTAAAACCAAAGTGTCGTTAAGGGCACACCTGTTCGTCAAGCAATTTAAGCCAAACCAAAATCAGGAGCAAGACCAAAGTGGCAATCAAGGCAGGCCTGTTTATCAAGCAATTCAAGTCAAGTCAAAATCGAAACCGAAACCAAAGTATCAACCAATGAATTCAAGTCAAGTCAGAAACCAAAACCAAAGTGCCGGTAGAGGCACGCCGTGGGTGATCAGGCCACGCTTCCACTCAAACGGAGTGGGGGAAGTTCCAAAGAGCAGTCTCAGCAAGTTTCAGATGTCCGGACTGAAAGTGCCAGTTCCTTCCCAGTGTCCAGCCACTGTGCGGATCCTCCACGGGGGCGTGCTGTGCACTGCTCTTTGGAGGCGAGGCATCGCACCGGGGCAGATGCCTACCCGGCAGCACTCTGAGGATCCGCATCGCTCAAGCTGGCCAGAGTCCCCCGCAGGGATGCTCTACAGGGCAGGCATAAGCCGCCTAAGGGGCTGCCTCGACCCTCCGTGCATCACCAGCTCGCTTCCCGGTGAGGGAACCCAGAAATGTAGCAGGACAAGCCGCAGACAAAACTCCTGAGACACCGGATTAAAGAAGGAAGAGGTTTTTCATTCGGCCGGGAGCGTCGGCAGACTCGCATCTTAGGAGCCGAGCTCCCCGAAAAAGACTTTTTTAAAGGCTTACAACCTCAAGGGTTGCACGTGAAAGGGTCGTGACAAATCGAGCAAGCGTGGGAAACGTGACTGGGGGCTACCTGCATCAGCTAACAGAACAAAAAGTTTTACAAGGAATTCACAGATAACAGAAGTAGTTCAGGTCGGGGGTCGATGTTATTATTATTACTTCCTCTTTTTCTTTTTTTTTTCCTTTTTTTTTTCTTTCTTTCTTTCTTTCTTTCTTTCTTTCTTTCTTTCTTTCTTTCTTTCTTTCTTTCTTTCTTTGTTTTTTTAAATCTCCTAGGGCCGTGTGGTGGCACCAAGGGTGTCTGGCCATTTATCTTGCTTTCGTTCCTTTCTAACTTTCTGCTTTCTGTCTTTCCTCTTGTCTTGTGAACTAGGCGAGGTGCGGGGAGGAGGGCAGCAGGAGTAGTAGTGGTCTCCTTCCTTATTATTATTATTTTGAGACAGAGTCTCGCTCTGTCACCCAGGCTGGATCGCCACGGCACGATCTCGGCTCACTGCAACCTCGGCCTCCCCAGTTCAGGCAAGTCGCCTCCTTCGGTGTCCCGAGTAGTCGGGATTCCAAGCCCGTGCCATCAGGAGGCCTGGCTAATTGTTACACTTTTCATAGAGACCGGGTTTCACCATGTTGGCCAGCCTGGTCTCCAACTCCTGGCCTCAAGTGATCCGCCCGCTGCGGCCTCCCGATGTGCTTGAATTACAGGCATGAGCCACCGTGCCCGGCCCACCCAGATAATCTTGTTA
>NC_133415.1:40982500-40990000 GCF_049350105.2 Macaca mulatta | reverse complement strand
GGGCGCGTCTCACTCAACCGCCTCGACCCGCACAGCCAACGAGCTCCCTCAGGACCCACGCGCGGACACCATGGCGGCGACCGGAGGAGGGGGCGCTGGGGGCGGGAGCGACACACCACCGCTCGGCCTCGGGCACCTGAGAGACAGCCCGGGGCGCTCCAGGAGCACCGCAAAGGCCCAGGCGGAGCCAGCGCTCGTGCAATACCCGAGAGGGCAGCACGGCGGGCCAGCGGGACAGCACCCCCACCGCCGCGGAGGGGGGCGGCCCACGAGGCGACGACCACAAGAGGCGAAAGCGAGGAGTGCCTGCTGCGTCAGAGGACCCCCGCTGACCCACGCCGGACGCCACGAGGCAGACGGCGGGGTCGGGACAGCGAGGTCGGGCCGGGTTCCGCACCCCAGTGCCTCCCAACGCACCGCCCGCAGGCGGGGATGGGAGACGGGGGAAACCCCGCGGGCGGGACGAGAAGAACGGGTCTCATTCACCACGAATGCCCGCCCCTCGCCCGTCGCGGCTCGGTCCCGGCCCGGGAGAGCGTGACATCACCACATCGATCAGGGAAAGCATCCCCGGAGCAGGGTCGGCCAGCCAGCCACAGCCTCCCCAGAGGCCAGCGAGCAGATCAGCCTGGCCATCCCCAGCTCCAGGACAGGGGCGGCAGACAACCCGGCAGAGACGAGGAATGCCTGACACGCACGGCACGGAGCCAGCGGGAGTGGGGTTGTCTCGGCCGCCCCAGGTGCCCGCAGCGGGGAGCGCACGGTGGCAGGGTAAGCCCGCGCCACCTTCCCCGCCGCCCCCAGGTGGGTCAGAGACCCGGACCCAAGGCGGCACCGGGAGCTGGGACGCTCGGATGCATGAGAGACCGGGCACACGGGCCCCAGCAGGCGGCTCAAGCACGAGCAGGGCCGGCTAGCCGGGTCACCGGGAGGCCGAAGACCCGCGACGCATCCAAGAGACCCAACCTCTCCAGCGACAGGTCGCCAGAGGACAGCGTGTCAGCAATAACCCGGTGGCCCAAAATGCCGGCTCGGAGTGAAACATATACCTCCCCAGGAGACAGGAGGTCGAGTCACCGACCACGCCGCCGGCCCAGGGAACCCGCGACACGGGCATCTGTCCCCAAAATCGCCACCATCGCAGCCAGACACGGAGCACCCAGGGCCCTCTGGTCGACCCCAGGACACACGCCGGAGCAGCGCCGGGCCAGGGACGTCCTCCCGGCCACCCGTGCCACGCAGGGGCCGGCCCGAGTCTCCAGAGCGAGACTCGGAAGCGTTTCCGGCCGTCCCCTCGTACGACCGGGACACACGAGGGACCGAAGGCCGGCCAGGTGTGACCTCTCGGGCCGCACGCGCGCTCAGGGAGCGCTCTCCGACTCCCCACGGGGACTTGCAAACAACAGGTCACGGCAGAGGGACCGCTCCCCGGCACCCGGGGGACGAGGCAGGACGGTCCCCGGCTCCCCACGGGGACTTGCAGAAAAAATTCGGCCGCTGCCTCAGACGGCCAGGATGCGCGCGGGCCCGCGACCGGGCCGGGAAGGGTGTCCCCAGCCTCCCACCCCAAGCCCGGTGGGTCCCCGCGGGTCGCGGGTCAGGCCTCGGGAGCCGCGGCGTGCTGGTCGACCAACCCCGGCAGCCCCACACCCGGCTCTGGCCCGAAAGCGCAGCGACAACCTCTCCCCACATAAGCCTGCACGCCTGAGCTCTGACTCACAAGTGACGCGCCAGAGCTCTGGCGCGACCGGGACAGCCCGGCTGACGACCGCGGTCTTTCCGGAGCTCTGCCTAGCTCACAGCGGGGACGGTCCCCTCCCTCGGCAGCTGCCACCGCAGCTCCGGAAGCCAAGGGAACGATATAAAAGCGGCCGCCAGATGGAGTCCGACAACCGTCGCGAACGTCACCAAGACAGATCCGGATGGCAGGCCGGCCCGCGGACCGCAAAACCGAAACCGTGAGTCGAGAGACGCTATCCCGAGGCCGAAAACGCAGCCCCTGTACCCCAACCCCACAGAAACGGTCCCCAAACCCTGTCTCTGCATGGACCGCGACACAGTCAGAAGACAACCCACGGCGTGTGGATGTTCGGAGAGGCATCTCGGTGGGAGAAACAACAAGCAAGGACTCGGTCGCGGGTCGTTGAGGACACAGGGAGACACAGAATGCGTAGGCTCTTCCTGAATCCAGACAGAGAAGGAGGGAGGGAGGGAGGGAGGGAGGGAGGGAGGGAGGGAGGAAAGGCAGGCAGGCAGGCAGGCAGGCAAACATAAAGAAGGAAACAGAGAAAGAAAGAAAGGAAGGAAAACCTAAAGGAGAGAAAGAAAGAAAAGAGAAGAAAAGAGAAGACAAATATTAATATAAGTATTTCCATTTGTATATAGGTATAACATATAAAACTACATTAAAATAGAAAAAAATTTATATGCATACACATGAATGAACAGATAAAAATGAATAAACAAAAAATAAGATAACATAACATAAGCAAATAGGCCAGGCGCGGTGGCTGACGCCTGTGATCCCAGCACTTTCAGAGGCTGGGGGAGAGAGAGAGAAAAAAAATGAAAGAAAGAAAGAAAGAAAGAAAGAAAGAAAGAAAGAAAGAAAGAAAGAAAGAAAGAAAGAGAGAGAGAGAGAGAGAGAGAGAAAGAAAGAAAGAAAGAAAGAAAGAAAGGAAGAAAGAAAGAAAGAGAGAGAGAAAGAAAGACAGAAAGAAAGAAAGAAGAAAGAGAGAGAGAGAGGGAGAAAGACAGCGAGAAAGAAAGACGAGAGAAGAAAGAAAAAAAAAGAAAGAGGAAAGACAGGAAGAAAGACAAAGCAAGAAAGCAAGAAAACAAGACAGCAAGAAAGCACGACAGAAAGAGAGAAAGAGACAGAAAGAAAAAGCAAGAAAGCAGCAGAGAGAGAGAGAGAGAGAGAGAGAGAGAGAGAGAGAGAGGCGCGAGGCGAGGCGAGGCGAGGCGAGGCGAATCTACCTGCTTTCACTACATGTGGGGAGAATCAGGAAAGCCCCCACTAACAACAAGGCCTGAAGTGGAGCTGCCATCTGTGAAATCCGAGCAGAAGAGTCCACACGGGTTAAAGACACGAAGAAAGACAGGGAAACAACTGCTCAAAGAGAAGAACAATCTGGCCCAGCCAGGGTCTGTCTCCTGAAGTTGTGTGGGCAACGAGGGAGTGGGACGGAGGGAGGGAGTGGGACGGAGGGAGGGAGGGCCTCCGAGGCTCGTGTCAAACAATAAATGATAATAAAATAAAAGGAAGTTAAAAAAAAAAATTGCGCATCATTCGTAGCATCACTGACGCCTCGAAAGGCGAGAGGCATGTGTTTATGTCACTGTGGGACTGTTTTCTTTTTTCTTTTCTCTTTTTCTTCCCTCTCTTCCCGGAAACTCACTTTTTAATTATTTCATTTTCCTTTTCTTTTTTTTTTTTTAATTTTTAATTTTACTTTCATTTTTACTTTTATTTTTAATTGCTTGAGAGGTTGTCTCCCTCTCTCGCCCAGGCTGGTGTACAGTGGCGCGATCTCGGCTCACTGCAACCTCCGCCTCCCAGGTTCAAGTGATTCTCCTGCCTCAGCTCGGCCTCCCGAGTAGCTGAGATTACAGAGGCGCACGACCATGCCCGGCTAATTTTTGGTATTTTGACTAGAGACGGACGGGGTTTCACCATACTGGCCCTGCTCGTCTGACCACCTCGTGATCCAGCGATCCACCACCCTCGGCGTCCCAAAGTGCTGGGATGACAGGCTTGAGCCACCGCGCCGGGCCTAGTTATTCCTTTTATTTTATTTCTAATTTTTAATTGTACGTATGCACGTATGCATGTATGTATGTATGTATGTATGTATGTATGTATGCATGCATGCATGTATCTATCCTTTTCTTTTTTTTTGAGACGGACAGAGAGAGACAGTGAGAAACAGAGAGAGAGAGAGAGAGACAGACAGACAGACAGAGAGAGAGAGAGAGAAACAGACGGGGGGGGAGAGAGAGAGAGAGAGAGAGAGAGAGAGAGAGAGAGACCAACAGACAGAAGGACAGGCAGAGAAAGAGAGTAAGACAGAAGACAGACACAGGGAGAGAGACAAGCGGGGGGGGGGGGAGAGAGAGAGAGAGAGAGAGAGAGAGAGAGAGCTCCCAGACATCACGAAGCCGTTTCAATGACATATTCTCTCTGGTCTTTGTCTGGGGATATTCAGTTTTTCAACGTAGGCCTCAAGGGCTCCCAGATGTCCCTTTCGAATCTCTACAAAGAGAGTGTCTCCAACCTGCCTAATCAAAACAAAGGTGTAACCCTTTAGGATGAGTCCACACATCGCAAAGCAGTTTCTCAAATACATTCTTTCTAATTTTCATCTGGGAATATTAGGTGATTCACCATAGGCCTAAAGGGACTCCCAAAAATCCATTCAGAGAGACTGCCCAAAAAAAGTGTTTCTAACCTGATGAATCCAAAGAATGGTGTATCGCTAAGAGATCAATCTACGCATCACAAATCAATGTGACAGATAGCCTCTCTCTGGTTTTAATCTGTGGATAGTCTGCTTTCCAACGTAGGCCTCAATGGGTTTCCAAATGTCCCCTCACAGATTCTACGGAAAGCGTGTTTCCAACCTCCTGGTTCAAAAGAATTATCCGTTCGAGGTGAATCCACACGTCAAAAAGCAGTTTCACCAGCAGCAGTTTTTCTCCTTTTCCTCTGGGGATGTTCACTTTCACCAGGAGCCACAAAGGGCTCCCAAATGTCCCTTCGAAGATTCTGCAAAGAACTGCTTCCAATCGGCCGCGTGCAGCGGCTCACGCCTGTCATCCCAGCATTTTGGGAGGCAGAGGCGGGTGGATCACCTGAGGTCAGGAGTTCGAGACCAGCCTGGCCAAAACGGTGAAACCCCATCTCTACCAAGAACACAAAAAATTTGCCGGGCTTGGTAGCGGGTGCCTGTGATCCCAACTACTTGGGAGGCTGAGGCAGGAGAATCCCTTCAACTGGAAGGCAGAGGTTGCAGTGAGCCGAGATGGTGTCACTGCACTCCAGCCTGGGGGACAGAGTGAGAGTCTGTCTTAAAAAAAATAAAAACATTAAGAAAAAAATACTACTACTACAACAACAACAACAACAACAACAACAACAACAACAACAACAAAATGCTTCCAATCTGCTGAATCAACAGAAAGGTTTAACTCAGTAAGAGGAATCTACACATCGCTAAAAAGCAGTTTTACAGATAGCTTCTTGTTAGTTTTTATCTACAGTTTCCTGGTTTTCACCCTAGGCCTCGAATAGCTCCCAAATGTCCTTTTGCAGATTCTACAAAAGGGCCGCTTCCAACCTGGTATATCAAAAGAAAGGTTTCACTCTGTGAGATGAATCCACACACGACAAAGCAGTTTCAGAGACAGCTTCTTTCTAGTTTTTATTTGGGGATATTCGGTTTTTCACACTAGGCCTCAGTGGGCTCCCAAAGGTATACTCGCGGATTCTACAGAAAGAGTGCTTCAAACCTCCTCAATCAAAAATTAGTTGTAATTCGGTGCCATGAATCCACACATCACAAAGCGGTATCATAGAGAGCTTCTTTCTATTTCTCTGGTGGGGATACTCGGTTTTTCACAACAGGCCCCAGTGGGCTCCCAAATGTCCATTCTGCTTCCAAACTGCTGAATCCAAAGGCAGTTTTAACTCGGTATGATGAATCCACACGTCACAAAGCTGTTTCATGAAGACCTTCTCTCTCGTTTTTATCTGAAAACATAAGATTTTTTCACCATACGACACAAGGGTCTCCGAAATGTACACAGACAGATTCAACAAAAAAACCCTTCCAACCTGCTGAGTAAAAAGAAAGGTTTAACTCTGCGAGACGAATACACACACGACAAAGCAGCTTCACAGAGAATGGTGTTTTTTGTTTGTTTGTTTGCTTGCTTGCTTGCTTGCTTGCTTGCTTTTTGGTTTGTTTTCTTGGTTTTTTTTTTTTTTTTTTTTTTTTTTTTGGAGACGCACTTTCGCTCTTGTTGCTCAGACTGGAGCGCAATGGCGCCATCTCGCCTCACTGCGACCTCCGCCTCCCAGGTTCAAGCAATTCTCCTGCCTCCGTTTCCCTTCCCGAGTAGCTGGGATTACAGGCATGTGCCACCACGCCCGGCTAATTTTGTATTTTCAGTAGAGACGGGGTTTCTCCATGTGGGTCAGTCTGGTCTCGAACTGCCGACCTCAGGTGATCTGCCAGCCTCGGCCTCCCAAAGTGCTGGGATGACAGGCGTGAGCCACCGCGCCCGTACAATTGTATTGTATCGTATTGTATTGTATTTACATTGATTGATTGATTGATTGATGCTGCCTGATCAAAGGTCACTCAGGCCCAGTCGTCAAAGTGGCGATTTCCTAGGCAACAAGGAAGGGGGGAGCTTGGAGGTGGGGGCGGGGGCGGTGGAGAAGACACAGTTGCCCCAGGCTGTGCGCAGGCGGCCTGAGCTTCCTTCCTCTGTTGAGGCCTCCATTTTCAGAGTAACAGTGGCCGCTAGGTGATGCCCGACGTCTGCCAATGAGACTGTCAGCCCGGAATGAATTGGGATCGCCTGGAGGGGGAGGCGGGAGGGGGAAGGATGGAGGCCCCCACAGCACAGTGGGTCACCGCGCCCTTCCAGGCGATCCCCACAACTAATCGACCAGGGCCCCTGGGGGCACACAGCCTAAGACCCCAGCCATCGGATCATCTGGAACTTCTGTCCGAAGACGAGAGACGAGAGACCGACTGGAAATTCTCTCGGTCAAGGTCCAAACGTAAAAGAATCACTGACACAGACACCAGGACTAACTAAGACAATTTGTAAAAGTTTCCGTGTTTTGGGTGAATCCGCGTATTTCTGGATCACAAAATTACTGATTTTGAACATTGCGGTTTTTCCACTCCTTACGTGTACGGTCCTGTGATAGACAGACCAGGGGACTCCTCAGCTCAGAGTCCATGAGGCCAGAAGCTGACATCCTAAATTTCTATGTAGAATGAATTTCAGCAAGCCAGCCAAACACTCTGCCGTAAAACTGTCCGGAAGACAAGCGGTGGTGTTTCGGGGGCGGATTTGGGGGGGGGGGGGGAGCCGGGTGCGGTACGCTCACGCCTGTCATCCCCGCACTTTGGGAGGCCGAGGGCAGGCGGATCCCTCGAGATGGTGGCCATTGCACTCCAGCGTGGGCAACAAGAGCGAAAACTCCGTCCAAAACAAGAACAACAACAGAAACGTGAAGTGCCGTCTGCTGTTCTTTTTGCTTCCCACCCCGAGAAGAACAGAATACAGCTGTTGTCTCCCTGCCCGCCTGCCTGCCTGCCTGCCTGCCTGCCTGCCTGTCTGCGTGCCTGTCTGTCTGTCTGTCTGTCTGTCTGTCTGTCTGTGACAGGGTCTCGCTCTGTCTTTCGCCCAGACTGGAGTGCAGTGACACCATTGTGGCTCACTGCAGCCTCAACTTCCCCGGGGTTAGGGGATTCTTCT
>NC_133415.1:40967500-40977500 GCF_049350105.2 Macaca mulatta | reverse complement strand
TCCGGGCCCAGGGAGTCCTCCCACGCGATGCCCGCGACTGGTCGACCAGAACCCCCAGGGGCACAGCCAAAGTTTCTGCCCCTGGGATCACCTGGCACTTCCATTCCCCCAGAGAGAAGAGAGGACCAGGGGTGCGGGGCGCGTGGAGGACGCCAGGGGTGGAGGTGGGAGCTACCAAAGACACAAGTGCGGTCATTAGCGTGTCAGAGTGGACTCCAGACCCACGACCTCAGAGAGGCAATCCCTGAACGAGTGTTAGTGCATGACATCCACGCTCCCGGACACGGCGTGGATTTCACGGGGAAAGCAGTGCACATCACACTCCCTTCCTGTTCCGGGGCAAGATTTTGCTCCCGAAGTACCCATTTCTCAACCGTGTTCCCCAAAGTCCACCCTGTCGTGAATCAGTCATGAATCTAGTCAGTACGGTGAATCGCGGAGCAGCCACATCCCACCACGAAGATCGGAGTCCGCACACTACACATCGCCCCACGCGGTGTCTCCCCACAAGAACATCACCGCCGTCCTAGCCGAGTAGTGATACAGTGCCATTTCTTTCATTTTCTCTTTCTCGCTTGCTATTTATTTATTTATTTATTTATTTATTTTTGAGACAGAGTCTCACTCACTCTACAGCCCAAGCTGTAGCGCTGTGGCACGATCTCGGCTCACGGCAACCCCCGCCTCCCAGGTTCAAGCGATTCTCCCGCCTCCGACTCCCGAGTAGCTGGGATCACAGGGGTCTGCCCCACCGCACCCGACTCAGTTTTGTAGTTTTAGTAGAGACGGGGTTTCACCACGTGGGCCAGGCTGGTCTTGAACTCCTGACCTCCTGATCCGCCCGCCTCGGCTTCCCAAAGTGCTGGGGTGACAGACGTGAGCCACCGCGTTCAGCCCCTACGGTGCCATTGCTTGGAAATCACTCGTGGGAACACACACTTATGGGTCACGTGTGAAGAATTTTCCTTTGTCTATTTTTTTTCCCCTTTTTTTCGTGTGTGTGTGTGTGTGTGTGTGTGTGTGTGTGTGTGTGTGTGTGCGTGCGTGTGCGCGCGCGGTGGGACGGAGTTTCGCTCTTGCTGCCCAGGCTGGAGTGCAATGGCGCGATCTCGGCTCACTGCAACCTCCGCTTGCCAGGTTCCAGCGATTCTCCTGCGTCTGCCTCCCGAGTAGCTGGGATTACAGGCCTGCGCCCCCATGCCCGGCTAATTTTGTATTTTTAGTAGAGACGGGGTTTCTTCATGTGGGTCAGGCTGGCCTCGAACTCCCGACCTCAGGTGATCCACCCGCCTCGGCCTTCCAAAATGCTGGGATGACGGGCATGAGCCACCGTGCCCGGCCTTAGCCGTTTATTTTAAAGTCGAGGAGCTTATCAGGGAAATACGAGAAGTTTGGACATCACAGGTGACAGAGAGAAAGGTCTGCAAATGGCCCTTCCATCCAAGTGGGGACCCGGCCTCGATCTCCCGAAATCATGCACCCAGTGGGGAAGCCCGGCAAGGCCCGTCTGTGTAGATTCCTCTCGGCCTCTCTAAGCACGCACTTCTCACTTTGGTGGAAGGGGCAGGGCCCTCTCTGGGACGGGGGAATCTGACAGACAAAGAGACAGACGTAGAAAAAGAGAGATCGACAGACAGAGACAGAGAGAAACGGACAGAAAGAGCGAGAGAGCGAGAGAGCGAGAGCGAGAGCGAGAGAGAGAGAGAAACAGACTAGACAGGGAGGGGGAGAGAGGGAGAGAGACAGACAGAGACAGACAGACAGGCAAAAAAGAGAGTAAGACAGAAGACAGACACAGTGAGTGAGAGACACAGGTAGAGAGAGAGAGAGAGAGAGAGAGAGAGAGAGAGAGACAGAGAGACAGAGAGAAAGAGAGGGACAGGCAGACAGATAAAGAGAGTGACAGAGAAAGACATAGACGGACAGTGAGAGACAGAGAGAAAGAGACAGAGAGAGAGAGAGAGAGAGAGAGAGAGAGAGAGAGAGAGAGGCAGACAGACAGACAGGCAAAGAAAGAGAGTAAGACAGAAGACAGACACAGTGAGAGAGACAGGAAAGACAGAAACGGACAGAGAGAGACAGAGAGGAACAGACAGAAAGAGAGAGGGTCCTAGCCCAATAGCGATACAGTGCCATTTCTTTCATTTCCTCTTTCTTTCCTTCTTTCTTTCTTTCTTTCTTTCTTTCTTTCTTTCTTTCTTTCTTCTTTTTTTATTTTTTTATTTTTTTGAGACGGAGTCTTGCTCTGTCACCCAGGCTGGAGTGCAGTGGCGCGATCGCAGCTCCCTGCAACCTCCGCCTCCCGGGTTCACACCATTCTCCGGCCTCAACCTCCCGAGTAGCTGGGACTACAGGCGCCGGCCACTACACCCAGATAATTCGTTTGTTTTTTTTGGAGAGACGGGGTTTCACCATGTTAGCCAGGATGGTCTCGATCTCCTGACCTGGCGATCCGCCCGCCTCAGCCTCCCAAAGTACTAGGATGACAGACGTGAGCCACTGCGTTCAGTCTACAGTGCCGTATCTCAGAAATCACTCACAGGAACAGACACTTACAGGTCATGTGTAGAGTTTCTTTTTTTGTTTTGTTTTGTTTTGTTTTGTTTTGTTCCGTTTTGTTTTGTTTTGCACGAGGAGGTGGCGGGATGGAGTTTCGCTCTTGCGTCCCAGGATGGAGTGAAATGGCAGAGGGGACTCAGGGAGTCAACCTATGGCAGAGATGGCACGTCATTCAGAGCGTAACGTCCACAGCGAAAGGTGGTAGGGCCGGCACTTTTAAAGGCTGAAATCCCGGCGGCTCAGGCCTGTCGTCCTCGCACTTTGGGAGGCCCAGGAGAACGGATCACTTGAGGTCAGGAGTTCGAGACCAGTGCGGCCAACATGGAGAAACCCCGTCTCTACTCAAAATACAAAAATTAGCCGGATGTGGTGGTGTGCGCCTGTAATCCCAGCCACTGAAGAAGAATCACTGGAATCCGGGAGGCAGAGGTTGCAGTGAGCCGAGGGAGTGCCACTGCACCCCCGCCTGGGTGACAGACTGAGAGAGACTCAGTCCCTCCCTACCAAAAAAGAAAGAAAGAAAGAAAGAAAGAAAGAAAGAAAGAAAGAAAGAAAGAAAGAAAAAAAAAAAAAAAAAAGAAAAAAGAAAAAAAAAACACAGGGACCGCCACCGGGCGCAGTGGCTCACACATGTAATCCCAGCACTTTGGGAGGCCGAGGTGGGCGGATCACCTGAGGTCAGGAGTTCAAGAGCAGCCTGGCCCACATGGTGAAACTCCGTCTCTACTAACATAGAAACATCTTCGGAGCATGATGGTGGGTGCCTGTAATCCCAGCTGCTCAGGAGGCTGAGACGGGAGAATCGCTTGAACCTGGGAGACGGTGGTTGCAGTGAGCCGAATCGCACCACCGCACTCCAGGCTGGGTGGCTGAGTGAGACTCTGTCTTAAAACAACAACAACAACAGCAGCAAAAAAAAAATAGCAAACGCACAAAAAAAGAACAGGCCAAAATACTCCATTGTCACTGAACGTTCCGCCACCAGACCGGAAACCCCCTGACTCAGGTCAAGGAGGTGGTGTTTCCTTCTCTCTGTCTCTGTCTCTGTCTCTCTCTCTCTCTCTCTCTCTCTCTCTCTCTCTCTCTCTCTCCCTCCCCCCCCCCAACTTTTATGTCTTGTTCAAGCAGACATGTGCAAGATTGTTACACAAGTAAACTTCTGACTGGGGGGTTCAGTGTGCAGATGATTTCATCACCCGGATAACTCAGCGCAGTACCCGACAGTTTTCGTGGTTTGGTTTTTTGTTTTGTTTTGTTTTGTTTTGTTTTTCCCTGAAGATGTCTCTCCTTCCACACCTCCTCCCTCAAGTAGGCTCCCGCCTCCCTGGTCCCCCTCGTTCTGCCCACGAGTTCTCATTATTTAGTTCCCAGTTATAGATGAGAACACGCGGTCTTTAGCTGATCGTTGCTTTCATCTTCGGCGGTGGCGGTGAAAGAGGCATGACACGAAATCGACCCTTAGGACGCTCCCCTCCGTCCACACCCCACACCCCCTCCCCACACACACCCTCATTCCTGCCCCCCCTCCTCAAACCCAAGACAGGAAGAAAGGCAGATATTAAAGTCAGAGGTCAGCCTCCAAGACGGTGGAGGCAAGGGATCTGAAAGGGTGAGCAAGCGATAGGGGTCGGGGGATGTCGTGGCCGAGCTAGCAAAAATAGGGGACCGACTTTCCAGCCCCAGCACACCCCCAATCCTCAACCGCAGCTAGCCTCTGGGTGGGGTTGCGCCTGTAAAAGCTTCTGAATGGAGAGAAGCCCAAGGCTATGGAAGGCATCAGCTCCAAGTCCGGGAAGGGAACAGGGCTTTGTGCATTGGAATGGGGCTTTAGAAGGCGGTGCTGCGGTTTCCAAAGCGACACGCCTCGCCTCGCCTCGCCTCGCCTCGCCCCGCCCCGCCTCGCCCAGAGCGAAACTCCGTCTCAAAAAAATAATAATAATTTTAAGATAATAATAATACTAAAAAATAAATAAATAAATAAATAAATAAATAAGAAATAAATAGTTAGTACAGCGGTCGTGGTCGTGAATCATTCCCCGGAGTCCAGGCGCAGTGGCTCACGCCCGTCACGCGAGCACTTTGGGACGCCGGGGCAGAAGGGTTGCAACAACATGATGAGACCCTGTCTGTGCAAAAACAGTTGAAAAGGAAGGCCGGGCGCGGCGGCTGACGCCTGCCGTCCCAGCACTTTGGGAGGCCGGGGAGGGAGAATCACCTGAGGTCGGGAGTTGGAGACCAGCCTGACCAACATGGAGAAGCCCCGTCTCTAGTAAAAATACAAAATCAACCAGACGTGGTGGTGCATACCTGCAACCCGAGCTACTACTCGGGAGGCAGACTCAGGAGAATCTCTTGAACCCGGGAGGCAGAAGTTGCGGTGAGCCGAGATCCGCGCCATTGCACTCCAGTCTGGGCAACAAGAGCGAAACTCTGTCTCGGGAAAAAGAAAAATAAAACAATAAAAATTGAAAATCATCTGGGCACAGTGGCGCATGCCCCGTGGTCCCAGGCACTACACTCTGGAGGCTGAGGTGGAAGGATCGCTTGAGTCCAGGAGCGTCCACACTGCAGTGAGTTTGGTTTTGATGGCACCACTGCCAGGGTGACAGAGTGAGACGCCGTCTGTAAATCAGTCAAGCAATCAATCAGATCACTGCAAGGAGCTCTCTATGTCTTACTTTCAATAGGTGTCTCTTCAGGCCAAGCAGGCATGGTGCCTCACGCCAGTAATCCCAGCACTTTGGGAGGCCGAGGTGGGATGAAAGAAGGAAGGAAGGAAGGAAGGAAGGAAGGAAGGAAGGAAGGAAGGAAGGAAGGAAGGACAGACAGAACAAAAAGTTTTACAACCCTTTTTTTCATAGTGTCAGGAATTTACAGATAATACAAGTAGTTTAGGTCAGGGGCCGATGTTATTAGTATTACTTTTTTTTTTTTTTTTTTAACTCCTACGGCCTGGTGGTGGTGCCAAGGTTGTCTGGCTATTTATCTGACTTTTGTTTGTTTCTAACGTTTTGCTTTCTCTCTTTCCTCCTGTCTTGTGAACTAGGCAAGGTGGGGGGAGGAGGGCAGCAGGAGCAGTAGAGGTCTCCTTCCTCATCCCCCACTTTGAGAATTTTCACTAATTAGTGGGCGGGTTCCCTTTCATTTTTACTTTTTGGGTCTTTTAGCGAGACAGAGTGATAGCGTTTTATGTAATACACTTGTGTGGAAGTTTTCTGACGAGCCATGGTAGCTACAAAACCTTTTATCATTGGAAGGAGCAAGTGTAATACACAGGGGCGCAGCAAGCAAGTAAGTTTCTTTTTTTTTTTTTTTTTTGAGACCGAGTCTCGCTCTGTCACCCAGGCTGGAGTGCTGTGGCCGGATCTCAGCTCACTGCAAGCTCCGCCTCCCGGGTTCACGCCATTCTCCTGCCTCAGCCTCCTGAGTAGCTGGGACTACAGGCGCCCGCCACCTCACCCGGCTAGTTTTTTTGTATTTTTTAGTAGAGACAGGGTTTCACCGTGTTAGCCAGGATGGTCTCGATCTCCTGACCTCGTGATCCGCCCGTCTCGGCCTCCCAAAGTGCTGGGATGACAGGCTTGAGCCACCGCGCCCGGCCAGCAAGTTTCTATTACAAGTAATACACTTACAGTGAGGGTTTTACATTTTCTACAGCTGGAAACTCTTTTCTAAATGAAGACCTAGGATCAAACCTGTGTTAAACCTGAACAGGCACATGTACTAACTTTGTCATGTCTTAAGCAGGTTAGTTTTTAACTGGGCCTTAAAACCTTTTTTTAGCAAGTAAAACAGTATTTTTTAATCAGAGAAGTTTTTACGAGCCCGACGCTTGAACTTGCGGCGTCTGTTTGGGGAAAGAGTTGGTTAAAGTCATGTTATCTTGAGGCATTAACCCTTCTGCTTCTCCAGGCCATTGGTCTCTTACGTTAGCCCTTCTATCAACATAACATGAAGAAACATCTAGGCTGCCAGCAATGTTTTCAGCCTACTGAGGAAATAGGTTTTTTTCTGTTTTTTTATTTTTATTTTTTAAATTTTTGGCTAAAGGAGGAGGTTCTGGTAACTTCTGGTTTATATGTTTAAAGAATGACTGAAAGACCTTGCGATCGTTGCTGGGCTGGACGGGTCTGGGTTTCCTAAGCAGTACGTGTACAGTGGGGACACCTTACATAGGTGTTTCTTCTAGCATGGTTATGGGTGGGGGGTGGGGTGGGGTGGTAACAACAACAAAGCAATGTATAGCATATTCATATCCAGCAAGGACGAAAGAGGTCCTCACCTGGGAAAAAGGTTGAATACAGCGACAGAACAATAGGAAAACAGTTAGTATTCTAGGAAAACTATCTGTCTTAAGATTTTTAACTACATTGACTTGCTTGATGAGTCCTCAAGCTTCGGCCGTGCATAGACTAGTCAGCTGCCGGTGTGTGACTAGAGCAGGGCTTGTGGTCCTCAGCAGCAGCTTGGAGCTTGGTCTCGTCTCAGGATCAGCCGGGCTGGATGATCTGCGCCCTGTTAGCCGGTCCACTTGTCCTGAGCTGTCGGTGTTAGCTGACTGTGGTGGATCCAAGACGCAACACCTGCAACTTTAACAGCAGTGGGAGTGGACAAGGTTACAGTATAGGGCTCATCCTATATGGGTTGTAGAAAAATTAGGTTTTACTTTAAACAGAGTCCCTAGATTTAAATGGGTGTCAGGCTTATAGGCATTATTTTTCTTTATTTAATTATGAACACTTCGTATGGCTATTTTGAAAGGCTGCATTTGCCTTTTAAAGGTTAATTTCTTTAGTTTCCGGAGGTCACCTTTTATTTGACCTACGATTTGCGGGTGGCCAACTGAACACAATCTTACAGGGCAGATACCTAGTTTGTTTGGTAGGGGTGCACCTGACTCGGAGGAGGACCGTAGGCAAAAACCTGATTTTATCTTAAGTGAATTTCCTGGCATATATCTATATATCTATCTATATCTATATCTATATCTGTATCTGTGTGTGTGTGTGTGTGTGTGTGTGTGTGTGTGTGTGTGTGTGTGTATATATATACATCTATCTATCTATCTATCTATCTATCTATCTATCTATATCTATATGGCAACCCTTTTTTTTTCGTTTTGTTTTTTGGTCGCCAGTAGCTGCTCGCTCGAGTGTCCAGTTCATGCGTTCCACCTTTTGTTGAACTTTGTGGCCGATAGGCTGCGTGTAACCTCTGTTGTATTGTTAACAGTCTTGTTAAATCTTGCACTATTCCAGCTACAGCTACAAATGCTGGCCTATTGTCTGACTTTAAAATCAGAGGTAGTCTTAAACCTGGGGATAATGTCTTTTAACAGTACTTTAGTCACTTCTTGTACTTTTTCTGTCCTGGTGGGGAAAACTGTAACTTACCCTGAAAAGGTGCAAACAAGCACTAGCCTCCAGCAGGGGGCAGTCCTGTAAAGTCTATAAGCAAGTTTTCACAAGGTATGGCTCTTTTTCCTGTTTCAGTTTCTTAGAGGAGGAGTTCCCCCCTCCCCCCATCCCCACCCCCACTCCGCCCCTTTGTCACTGTATCTAGTGGCTGAGCCTTCAGTGAGAAATTGGAATCCAGATACGGCAGAGTCTTGCTGTTTGTAACTTCTAATGTGACCATGGGCTCCTGGGAGCCTAATGAGAAGGTGCCTAGTCTGCCCTAGTCTTTACATTCTTCAGCTCCCGTCAGCCTGATCAGATGAGTGTCTGGTTCCTCCAAGGTGCAGCAGCCCTTGGCCGATGGCCTCTTTGTCTTGCGGCCTTGGCCATTTCCTGTATTGCCTTCTGAACATTTACCCTTCTAGAGTCTTTTTTTTTTTTTTCCATCTCGCACATTAATCTCTCTCTAGCCTTGTCCGGCTCTGGAATCCTTGCCTAACTTGACTTCGGTCATGTCTACATCCACGTCCGCGGCCTCTCACAATGCTGCTTCCCCCCCCCGCGTTCTCACGCTCCTACGGCCAGCTGGTGGGGCCCGAGAAACGGCACGGGCCCTGCCCCCGCCCACGCACTGCTGTCTGTCTCTCCTGTTTTCTTTTGATTCTCTATCTTTACACTTGCTTTTAGTCTTTCTTTTTCTTTTGCTCTTTTCCCTCTTTTCTAGAGTTTAACAGGCTCTTTTCTTTATACACTTGGAGGGTGAAACAGGCATACCGAGAGTCAGCGTAAATGTTTACAGTCTTACCCTCACCGAGTTCTAAGGCCCGGATTAAAGCAATGAGCCCAGCTTAACGACAGCGTCCAGGGTTACCACCGCATATTCTGCACATCTCTCCCCTCGTGGGTTGGTGAAGCTGTTCCCGTCCACGCATAGCTCCTAGTGTACTGATGCCCAAGGCTGGTCCCGGAGGTCAGATCTGCTAGAGTACACTGGAGTCCAACACCTCTACACAGTCATGCTCGACAGGGCTCTAGCTGTCGGGAGCAAGGCGGTGGGTTCAGGGTGTTCCCAGTTTAGTAGCTCAATGGTTGAAAAGGGCTGATAGATGAAAGTCTGTTGCCCACCCCCCTCCCCCCGGGATGTGGGCCTGGTCATTATAATAGACAGGTCCTCGTATCTCCCTGAGAGGCATTTACAGAGCTCGAGTAAGACCAGATCTGAGATGGCCCACTTGACTATCTCGACTTCTTTCCTTGGCCTCTGGAGGCTCCGATCCTTCCCTTCGAGGTGAGACCTGGGGCGTGTCAGCTCCTGAATCTCATTTCTGAGGGGGTTGTTGGCCTCGGTGAAGCGGGGTAGGCTGGGAAACATGGAGAAAGAATCTGTGTTATCTCTCGTGGCTCCCGTAAAAACTGGCTTCTCTTGCCGTTTCCTGGGACTCCCTTTTTAAAAAAACTCTGTGTCTGCCGGCGAAGCCGCTCTTACTTTTACTTTTGGCTATTTTGCACAAAGTTGTTAAACAGGGCTAAATTAACGCTGGCTTTGTCTATAATCTATTTCGCCGTGAGTCCATATAAAGGAATTTGATCTAGGTACACAGGCTGTCCTCCGACCCCGTCACCACCTGAACTACACGGCCAATTGTTCTCTGCCTGTAGTTCCTTCCGTGGGCCATCCAACAGCAGAAGAGGGCAATTCTAATTCACCCAGAGTTCGTGACCTCTAGGGGGTTAACTGAACTCTATAATCTCCTGCAAAACCTTTTGTAAGGTTCTGTAACATGCATTTTAGTAGGGTAAGTTGTGACGACTTGATGACTTTCCTTTTATTTTTCTTTTTGAAACGTTTTTAAGAGGGCTCCTAGCAGAGTGGGCTTACTTTGTGTCTGACCTATGTTTCTCTCGAGACGAAACAACATTCACCCTACGAGAAGGAAAGGGTAAAAGGTCACTCAGTCACGTAATTCACACTAAATCAAAATGAAAGCTAAAACCAAAGTGTCGTTAAGGGCACACCTGTTCGTCAAGCAATTTAAGCCAAACCA
>NC_133415.1:40940000-40950000 GCF_049350105.2 Macaca mulatta | reverse complement strand
TGGGGGTACGCGGACACCGGGCCAACCAGCGTGGCCGGCGGCGGCGACGCCCCCAGAAGGCGGAGCCGGGTTCGGGCCCAGACGGGGCGGCCAACAGCATAAAAGCCGGTGAGCCGCTCGGGGAAGAGAGGATCGGCAGGCGGCGGACAGGGAAAAGGAGCACAAGGCAGGCAAGGAGCCAGGGGGCCACGGAGACGAGGGCACGGGGAACCCGCAGGGGGCTAACTCGGGCAAGCAACCCTCAGGCGCGGCCGGGCCACCAGGAAAACACGGCCACGGGATCCCACCGCCACAGACACGAGGGCGGTCCCGCAGCGCCCCGCCTGGGACGCCGAACGGCCCTTGGGCAGCCCACCGAGCAACCCCCTCACGAGCCCCGGGTCCCGCCACCGGCGGCCCCAAAGCAACCTCAGCCACAAGCCCAACACCAGGGGCCACATGTCGCCCGTCTCTCGTCCGTCCCGGACCCGGTCCCGCTCCGGGAGACCGGCGCGCCGCCCCGTGGGGACGGCTCGCTCCCCAAGGACCAGGCGGCCCCACACCCCGCGCCACGCGAACGCGGTCATCGGCAGCGGTCGCGGCTCGGCACGGGAGCGGGCGGAGAGCCGGCTCACAGCGGAGAGCGGCGTCGCGCGCCAGACGGAGTGCCACGCGCACCCGCCGCTCGCAGCAGCCTTCCCATCCGCTAGGACGTCGGGCCCGGCCCAGCGGGATCCTCCCCCAACTCGGAAGGGGGAGGCGCGGGCCACAGTAGACGACGAGCCGCGCGCTCGGCCCCCGCCGCGGGGTCCGGCGGAACCCTCACTGTCCCCCCACCTCATCCCATCGAGGCGGGGGCAGCGGAGGAGGAGGGTTCTCTGCAGGCGAGTCGCTACGGCAGCGCTACCACAACACAGAGAGAGGCGGCGAGCCGGGGGATCCGGTACCCCAAGGCACACCTCTCGGATCGCTAGAGAAGGCTTTCTCACCGAGGGTGGGTCACGCTCCCCACCCGCCAGTCGCCCCTCGTCGGGCCCGCAGAGGCGCTCAGGGACGCCTGGGGAAGGGAGGGGGCCTGCGGCGCGAGAAGAAACCTGCGGCAACCTGGAGCGTTTGCGGTCAGGGCAGGGGCCCGGCCGGCGCGCGTGCGCACAGCCCCCAAGGCCCCCCGCCGTCCACCCACCTCCTTTCTGTGAGGCAAGGCGCCTCCAGTTAACCCACACACGACCGATCGGAGGCAGAACGGCAGCCCCTCGGCGGCCGGCCGGCGCACGCGTGGCCGGCCCGAGCCCACCGCCACCGCTCACACGGCCCGCGCTCCCCCGCCAGAGGGGAGCACGGGACGTGCGCTCGCCAGACCAGGCGGCGCCCTTCCCCGCGTGGGAGGGGCGCGTCTCACTCAACCGCCTCGACCCGCACAGCCAACGAGCTCCCTCAGGACCCACGCGCGGACACCATGGCGGCGACCGGAGGAGGGGGCGCTGGGGGCGGGAGCGACACACCACCGCTCGGCCTCGGGCACCTGAGAGACAGCCCGGGGCGCTCCAGGAGCACCGCAAAGGCCCAGGCGGAGCCAGCGCTCGTGCAATACCCGAGAGGGCAGCACGGCGGGCCAGCGGGACAGCACCCCCACCGCCGCGGAGGGGGGCGGCCCACGAGGCGACGACCACAAGAGGCGAAAGCGAGGAGTGCCTGCTGCGTCAGAGGACCCCCGCTGACCCACGCCGGACGCCACGAGGCAGACGGCGGGGTCGGGACAGCGAGGTCGGGCCGGGTTCCGCACCCCAGTGCCTCCCAACGCACCGCCCGCAGGCGGGGATGGGAGACGGGGGAAACCCCGCGGGCGGGACGAGAAGAACGGGTCTCATTCACCACGAATGCCCGCCCCTCGCCCGTCGCGGCTCGGTCCCGGCCCGGGAGAGCGTGACATCACCACATCGATCAGGGAAAGCATCCCCGGAGCAGGGTCGGCCAGCCAGCCACAGCCTCCCCAGAGGCCAGCGAGCAGATCAGCCTGGCCATCCCCAGCTCCAGGACAGGGGCGGCAGACAACCCGGCAGAGACGAGGAATGCCTGACACGCACGGCACGGAGCCAGCGGGAGTGGGGTTGTCTCGGCCGCCCCAGGTGCCCGCAGCGGGGAGCGCACGGTGGCAGGGTAAGCCCGCGCCACCTTCCCCGCCGCCCCCAGGTGGGTCAGAGACCCGGACCCAAGGCGGCACCGGGAGCTGGGACGCTCGGATGCATGAGAGACCGGGCACACGGGCCCCAGCAGGCGGCTCAAGCACGAGCAGGGCCGGCTAGCCGGGTCACCGGGAGGCCGAAGACCCGCGACGCATCCAAGAGACCCAACCTCTCCAGCGACAGGTCGCCAGAGGACAGCGTGTCAGCAATAACCCGGTGGCCCAAAATGCCGGCTCGGAGTGAAACATATACCTCCCCAGGAGACAGGAGGTCGAGTCACCGACCACGCCGCCGGCCCAGGGAACCCGCGACACGGGCATCTGTCCCCAAAATCGCCACCATCGCAGCCAGACACGGAGCACCCAGGGCCCTCTGGTCGACCCCAGGACACACGCCGGAGCAGCGCCGGGCCAGGGACGTCCTCCCGGCCACCCGTGCCACGCAGGGGCCGGCCCGAGTCTCCAGAGCGAGACTCGGAAGCGTTTCCGGCCGTCCCCTCGTACGACCGGGACACACGAGGGACCGAAGGCCGGCCAGGTGTGACCTCTCGGGCCGCACGCGCGCTCAGGGAGCGCTCTCCGACTCCCCACGGGGACTTGCAAACAACAGGTCACGGCAGAGGGACCGCTCCCCGGCACCCGGGGGACGAGGCAGGACGGTCCCCGGCTCCCCACGGGGACTTGCAGAAAAAATTCGGCCGCTGCCTCAGACGGCCAGGATGCGCGCGGGCCCGCGACCGGGCCGGGAAGGGTGTCCCCAGCCTCCCACCCCAAGCCCGGTGGGTCCCCGCGGGTCGCGGGTCAGGCCTCGGGAGCCGCGGCGTGCTGGTCGACCAACCCCGGCAGCCCCACACCCGGCTCTGGCCCGAAAGCGCAGCGACAACCTCTCCCCACATAAGCCTGCACGCCTGAGCTCTGACTCACAAGTGACGCGCCAGAGCTCTGGCGCGACCGGGACAGCCCGGCTGACGACCGCGGTCTTTCCGGAGCTCTGCCTAGCTCACAGCGGGGACGGTCCCCTCCCTCGGCAGCTGCCACCGCAGCTCCGGAAGCCAAGGGAACGATATAAAAGCGGCCGCCAGATGGAGTCCGACAACCGTCGCGAACGTCACCAAGACAGATCCGGATGGCAGGCCGGCCCGCGGACCGCAAAACCGAAACCGTGAGTCGAGAGACGCTATCCCGAGGCCGAAAACGCAGCCCCTGTACCCCAACCCCACAGAAACGGTCCCCAAACCCTGTCTCTGCATGGACCGCGACACAGTCAGAAGACAACCCACGGCGTGTGGATGTTCGGAGAGGCATCTCGGTGGGAGAAACAACAAGCAAGGACTCGGTCGCGGGTCGTTGAGGACACAGGGAGACACAGAATGCGTAGGCTCTTCCTGAATCCAGACAGAGAAGGAGGGAGGGAGGGAGGGAGGGAGGGAGGGAGGGAGGGAGGAAAGGCAGGCAGGCAGGCAGGCAGGCAAACATAAAGAAGGAAACAGAGAAAGAAAGAAAGGAAGGAAAACCTAAAGGAGAGAAAGAAAGAAAAGAGAAGAAAAGAGAAGACAAATATTAATATAAGTATTTCCATTTGTATATAGGTATAACATATAAAACTACATTAAAATAGAAAAAAATTTATATGCATACACATGAATGAACAGATAAAAATGAATAAACAAAAAATAAGATAACATAACATAAGCAAATAGGCCAGGCGCGGTGGCTGACGCCTGTGATCCCAGCACTTTCAGAGGCTGGGGGAGAGAGAGAGAAAAAAAATGAAAGAAAGAAAGAAAGAAAGAAAGAAAGAAAGAAAGAAAGAAAGAAAGAAAGAAAGAAAGAGAGAGAGAGAGAGAGAGAGAGAAAGAAAGAAAGAAAGAAAGAAAGAAAGGAAGAAAGAAAGAAAGAGAGAGAGAAAGAAAGACAGAAAGAAAGAAAGAAGAAAGAGAGAGAGAGAGGGAGAAAGACAGCGAGAAAGAAAGACGAGAGAAGAAAGAAAAAAAAAGAAAGAGGAAAGACAGGAAGAAAGACAAAGCAAGAAAGCAAGAAAACAAGACAGCAAGAAAGCACGACAGAAAGAGAGAAAGAGACAGAAAGAAAAAGCAAGAAAGCAGCAGAGAGAGAGAGAGAGAGAGAGAGAGAGAGAGAGAGAGAGGCGCGAGGCGAGGCGAGGCGAGGCGAGGCGAATCTACCTGCTTTCACTACATGTGGGGAGAATCAGGAAAGCCCCCACTAACAACAAGGCCTGAAGTGGAGCTGCCATCTGTGAAATCCGAGCAGAAGAGTCCACACGGGTTAAAGACACGAAGAAAGACAGGGAAACAACTGCTCAAAGAGAAGAACAATCTGGCCCAGCCAGGGTCTGTCTCCTGAAGTTGTGTGGGCAACGAGGGAGTGGGACGGAGGGAGGGAGTGGGACGGAGGGAGGGAGGGCCTCCGAGGCTCGTGTCAAACAATAAATGATAATAAAATAAAAGGAAGTTAAAAAAAAAAATTGCGCATCATTCGTAGCATCACTGACGCCTCGAAAGGCGAGAGGCATGTGTTTATGTCACTGTGGGACTGTTTTCTTTTTTCTTTTCTCTTTTTCTTCCCTCTCTTCCCGGAAACTCACTTTTTAATTATTTCATTTTCCTTTTCTTTTTTTTTTTTTAATTTTTAATTTTACTTTCATTTTTACTTTTATTTTTAATTGCTTGAGAGGTTGTCTCCCTCTCTCGCCCAGGCTGGTGTACAGTGGCGCGATCTCGGCTCACTGCAACCTCCGCCTCCCAGGTTCAAGTGATTCTCCTGCCTCAGCTCGGCCTCCCGAGTAGCTGAGATTACAGAGGCGCACGACCATGCCCGGCTAATTTTTGGTATTTTGACTAGAGACGGACGGGGTTTCACCATACTGGCCCTGCTCGTCTGACCACCTCGTGATCCAGCGATCCACCACCCTCGGCGTCCCAAAGTGCTGGGATGACAGGCTTGAGCCACCGCGCCGGGCCTAGTTATTCCTTTTATTTTATTTCTAATTTTTAATTGTACGTATGCACGTATGCATGTATGTATGTATGTATGTATGTATGTATGTATGCATGCATGCATGTATCTATCCTTTTCTTTTTTTTTGAGACGGACAGAGAGAGACAGTGAGAAACAGAGAGAGAGAGAGAGAGACAGACAGACAGACAGAGAGAGAGAGAGAGAAACAGACGGGGGGGGAGAGAGAGAGAGAGAGAGAGAGAGAGAGAGAGAGAGACCAACAGACAGAAGGACAGGCAGAGAAAGAGAGTAAGACAGAAGACAGACACAGGGAGAGAGACAAGCGGGGGGGGGGGGAGAGAGAGAGAGAGAGAGAGAGAGAGAGAGAGCTCCCAGACATCACGAAGCCGTTTCAATGACATATTCTCTCTGGTCTTTGTCTGGGGATATTCAGTTTTTCAACGTAGGCCTCAAGGGCTCCCAGATGTCCCTTTCGAATCTCTACAAAGAGAGTGTCTCCAACCTGCCTAATCAAAACAAAGGTGTAACCCTTTAGGATGAGTCCACACATCGCAAAGCAGTTTCTCAAATACATTCTTTCTAATTTTCATCTGGGAATATTAGGTGATTCACCATAGGCCTAAAGGGACTCCCAAAAATCCATTCAGAGAGACTGCCCAAAAAAAGTGTTTCTAACCTGATGAATCCAAAGAATGGTGTATCGCTAAGAGATCAATCTACGCATCACAAATCAATGTGACAGATAGCCTCTCTCTGGTTTTAATCTGTGGATAGTCTGCTTTCCAACGTAGGCCTCAATGGGTTTCCAAATGTCCCCTCACAGATTCTACGGAAAGCGTGTTTCCAACCTCCTGGTTCAAAAGAATTATCCGTTCGAGGTGAATCCACACGTCAAAAAGCAGTTTCACCAGCAGCAGTTTTTCTCCTTTTCCTCTGGGGATGTTCACTTTCACCAGGAGCCACAAAGGGCTCCCAAATGTCCCTTCGAAGATTCTGCAAAGAACTGCTTCCAATCGGCCGCGTGCAGCGGCTCACGCCTGTCATCCCAGCATTTTGGGAGGCAGAGGCGGGTGGATCACCTGAGGTCAGGAGTTCGAGACCAGCCTGGCCAAAACGGTGAAACCCCATCTCTACCAAGAACACAAAAAATTTGCCGGGCTTGGTAGCGGGTGCCTGTGATCCCAACTACTTGGGAGGCTGAGGCAGGAGAATCCCTTCAACTGGAAGGCAGAGGTTGCAGTGAGCCGAGATGGTGTCACTGCACTCCAGCCTGGGGGACAGAGTGAGAGTCTGTCTTAAAAAAAATAAAAACATTAAGAAAAAAATACTACTACTACAACAACAACAACAACAACAACAACAACAACAACAACAACAAAATGCTTCCAATCTGCTGAATCAACAGAAAGGTTTAACTCAGTAAGAGGAATCTACACATCGCTAAAAAGCAGTTTTACAGATAGCTTCTTGTTAGTTTTTATCTACAGTTTCCTGGTTTTCACCCTAGGCCTCGAATAGCTCCCAAATGTCCTTTTGCAGATTCTACAAAAGGGCCGCTTCCAACCTGGTATATCAAAAGAAAGGTTTCACTCTGTGAGATGAATCCACACACGACAAAGCAGTTTCAGAGACAGCTTCTTTCTAGTTTTTATTTGGGGATATTCGGTTTTTCACACTAGGCCTCAGTGGGCTCCCAAAGGTATACTCGCGGATTCTACAGAAAGAGTGCTTCAAACCTCCTCAATCAAAAATTAGTTGTAATTCGGTGCCATGAATCCACACATCACAAAGCGGTATCATAGAGAGCTTCTTTCTATTTCTCTGGTGGGGATACTCGGTTTTTCACAACAGGCCCCAGTGGGCTCCCAAATGTCCATTCTGCTTCCAAACTGCTGAATCCAAAGGCAGTTTTAACTCGGTATGATGAATCCACACGTCACAAAGCTGTTTCATGAAGACCTTCTCTCTCGTTTTTATCTGAAAACATAAGATTTTTTCACCATACGACACAAGGGTCTCCGAAATGTACACAGACAGATTCAACAAAAAAACCCTTCCAACCTGCTGAGTAAAAAGAAAGGTTTAACTCTGCGAGACGAATACACACACGACAAAGCAGCTTCACAGAGAATGGTGTTTTTTGTTTGTTTGTTTGCTTGCTTGCTTGCTTGCTTGCTTGCTTTTTGGTTTGTTTTCTTGGTTTTTTTTTTTTTTTTTTTTTTTTTTTTGGAGACGCACTTTCGCTCTTGTTGCTCAGACTGGAGCGCAATGGCGCCATCTCGCCTCACTGCGACCTCCGCCTCCCAGGTTCAAGCAATTCTCCTGCCTCCGTTTCCCTTCCCGAGTAGCTGGGATTACAGGCATGTGCCACCACGCCCGGCTAATTTTGTATTTTCAGTAGAGACGGGGTTTCTCCATGTGGGTCAGTCTGGTCTCGAACTGCCGACCTCAGGTGATCTGCCAGCCTCGGCCTCCCAAAGTGCTGGGATGACAGGCGTGAGCCACCGCGCCCGTACAATTGTATTGTATCGTATTGTATTGTATTTACATTGATTGATTGATTGATTGATGCTGCCTGATCAAAGGTCACTCAGGCCCAGTCGTCAAAGTGGCGATTTCCTAGGCAACAAGGAAGGGGGGAGCTTGGAGGTGGGGGCGGGGGCGGTGGAGAAGACACAGTTGCCCCAGGCTGTGCGCAGGCGGCCTGAGCTTCCTTCCTCTGTTGAGGCCTCCATTTTCAGAGTAACAGTGGCCGCTAGGTGATGCCCGACGTCTGCCAATGAGACTGTCAGCCCGGAATGAATTGGGATCGCCTGGAGGGGGAGGCGGGAGGGGGAAGGATGGAGGCCCCCACAGCACAGTGGGTCACCGCGCCCTTCCAGGCGATCCCCACAACTAATCGACCAGGGCCCCTGGGGGCACACAGCCTAAGACCCCAGCCATCGGATCATCTGGAACTTCTGTCCGAAGACGAGAGACGAGAGACCGACTGGAAATTCTCTCGGTCAAGGTCCAAACGTAAAAGAATCACTGACACAGACACCAGGACTAACTAAGACAATTTGTAAAAGTTTCCGTGTTTTGGGTGAATCCGCGTATTTCTGGATCACAAAATTACTGATTTTGAACATTGCGGTTTTTCCACTCCTTACGTGTACGGTCCTGTGATAGACAGACCAGGGGACTCCTCAGCTCAGAGTCCATGAGGCCAGAAGCTGACATCCTAAATTTCTATGTAGAATGAATTTCAGCAAGCCAGCCAAACACTCTGCCGTAAAACTGTCCGGAAGACAAGCGGTGGTGTTTCGGGGGCGGATTTGGGGGGGGGGGGGGAGCCGGGTGCGGTACGCTCACGCCTGTCATCCCCGCACTTTGGGAGGCCGAGGGCAGGCGGATCCCTCGAGATGGTGGCCATTGCACTCCAGCGTGGGCAACAAGAGCGAAAACTCCGTCCAAAACAAGAACAACAACAGAAACGTGAAGTGCCGTCTGCTGTTCTTTTTGCTTCCCACCCCGAGAAGAACAGAATACAGCTGTTGTCTCCCTGCCCGCCTGCCTGCCTGCCTGCCTGCCTGCCTGCCTGTCTGCGTGCCTGTCTGTCTGTCTGTCTGTCTGTCTGTCTGTCTGTGACAGGGTCTCGCTCTGTCTTTCGCCCAGACTGGAGTGCAGTGACACCATTGTGGCTCACTGCAGCCTCAACTTCCCCGGGGTTAGGGGATTCTTCTAAGGGATCCTACGGCCTCGGCCTCCCAAAGTGTTGGGGTTACAGGCGTGAGCCATCAGCACCCGGCCTGAGTTCATACATCTGGTCTCACTACGCCTTAACCACACGCCCGTGAAGCACTCAAGTCAAGAGAGAGTCGGCAAGAGACTTTCAGCATTCTCTCCCAAAACCAGTGAGGTGGATGGCGGCCCTGTGTTTCCCAAGCTCCTGTGGTTTTAAGTGGCCACGCGTAGAGGATAGATAGATTTAAAATGTTTCCAGAGAGGCGCAAGCCACAGTCATTCAGGACATCCGAGCGCGAGATGGGGTTTCTGACAGCGACTTAAGGGCCAGGGAGGGCCAGAGTCTGCCGAGGCCCTCGTTCCAGTGGTGGGGCCGATGGAACCCAAGGCTGAGGGAGCCAGCAGTCCGCACAGAGAGAGCTCCAGCCCTAGGCCCCACCGTGCAGACCGACTCAGAAGGAAGAGAGTCCCTCATCCTACATACGTCACATCCCTCCACTGAACTTGGGAGCGGATCCGTTTTCCAAACATGAGGTGACTCTCGGTTCGAAATGGATCACAAGGGGCCGGGCTTTCCAGAGTCGGCATGATAAAGCAGTCATTCTGTGGCACAGAACGAGGTGTGGCTCTTATCTAGACTCCGCAGTGAAAGCCAGTGAAACAGGGCGAAACCCCGTGTCTACTAAAAATTAAAAGAGGAGCCGGGCATGGTGCCGCTTGAAGGCAGGAGAATCGCTGGAACCCGGGAGGCAGAGGTTGCAGTGAGCTGAGATCACACCACTGCACTCCAGCCTGGGGGACAGAGCGAGACCGCATCTCAGAAACAGACAAACACACAAAGCCAATCAAGGTGTTTAACTCAACGTGTCACCCACGGGTCTCTCGACAGGATACATCCAGCACCCGGGGAAACAGGGAAACGTCGAGGGGTGGGGTGGAATCTATTTTGTGGCCCCAAGGGAGGGTTTGAGAGATACTCCCGCAAAGGTGACTGCCTAAGGAAGCCCCTCCGTCCAAGAAGCGATAGTCATTTCTAGCCTGTAGCCACCCACGAGGGAGAATCGGGCTCTCTGCAGAACCCCCCACCCCCCGACTCGTGAAATGGTCTCTCTCACTCTGTCAGGCTCTATTCAC
>NC_133415.1:40925000-40935000 GCF_049350105.2 Macaca mulatta | reverse complement strand
AGGTTCCAGCGATTCTCCTGCGTCTGCCTCCCGAGTAGCTGGGATTACAGGCCTGCGCCCCCATGCCCGGCTAATTTTGTATTTTTAGTAGAGACGGGGTTTCTTCATGTGGGTCAGGCTGGCCTCGAACTCCCGACCTCAGGTGATCCACCCGCCTCGGCCTTCCAAAATGCTGGGATGACGGGCATGAGCCACCGTGCCCGGCCTTAGCCGTTTATTTTAAAGTCGAGGAGCTTATCAGGGAAATACGAGAAGTTTGGACATCACAGGTGACAGAGAGAAAGGTCTGCAAATGGCCCTTCCATCCAAGTGGGGACCCGGCCTCGATCTCCCGAAATCATGCACCCAGTGGGGAAGCCCGGCAAGGCCCGTCTGTGTAGATTCCTCTCGGCCTCTCTAAGCACGCACTTCTCACTTTGGTGGAAGGGGCAGGGCCCTCTCTGGGACGGGGGAATCTGACAGACAAAGAGACAGACGTAGAAAAAGAGAGATCGACAGACAGAGACAGAGAGAAACGGACAGAAAGAGCGAGAGAGCGAGAGAGCGAGAGCGAGAGCGAGAGAGAGAGAGAAACAGACTAGACAGGGAGGGGGAGAGAGGGAGAGAGACAGACAGAGACAGACAGACAGGCAAAAAAGAGAGTAAGACAGAAGACAGACACAGTGAGTGAGAGACACAGGTAGAGAGAGAGAGAGAGAGAGAGAGAGAGAGAGAGAGACAGAGAGACAGAGAGAAAGAGAGGGACAGGCAGACAGATAAAGAGAGTGACAGAGAAAGACATAGACGGACAGTGAGAGACAGAGAGAAAGAGACAGAGAGAGAGAGAGAGAGAGAGAGAGAGAGAGAGAGAGAGAGGCAGACAGACAGACAGGCAAAGAAAGAGAGTAAGACAGAAGACAGACACAGTGAGAGAGACAGGAAAGACAGAAACGGACAGAGAGAGACAGAGAGGAACAGACAGAAAGAGAGAGGGTCCTAGCCCAATAGCGATACAGTGCCATTTCTTTCATTTCCTCTTTCTTTCCTTCTTTCTTTCTTTCTTTCTTTCTTTCTTTCTTTCTTTCTTTCTTCTTTTTTTATTTTTTTATTTTTTTGAGACGGAGTCTTGCTCTGTCACCCAGGCTGGAGTGCAGTGGCGCGATCGCAGCTCCCTGCAACCTCCGCCTCCCGGGTTCACACCATTCTCCGGCCTCAACCTCCCGAGTAGCTGGGACTACAGGCGCCGGCCACTACACCCAGATAATTCGTTTGTTTTTTTTGGAGAGACGGGGTTTCACCATGTTAGCCAGGATGGTCTCGATCTCCTGACCTGGCGATCCGCCCGCCTCAGCCTCCCAAAGTACTAGGATGACAGACGTGAGCCACTGCGTTCAGTCTACAGTGCCGTATCTCAGAAATCACTCACAGGAACAGACACTTACAGGTCATGTGTAGAGTTTCTTTTTTTGTTTTGTTTTGTTTTGTTTTGTTTTGTTCCGTTTTGTTTTGTTTTGCACGAGGAGGTGGCGGGATGGAGTTTCGCTCTTGCGTCCCAGGATGGAGTGAAATGGCAGAGGGGACTCAGGGAGTCAACCTATGGCAGAGATGGCACGTCATTCAGAGCGTAACGTCCACAGCGAAAGGTGGTAGGGCCGGCACTTTTAAAGGCTGAAATCCCGGCGGCTCAGGCCTGTCGTCCTCGCACTTTGGGAGGCCCAGGAGAACGGATCACTTGAGGTCAGGAGTTCGAGACCAGTGCGGCCAACATGGAGAAACCCCGTCTCTACTCAAAATACAAAAATTAGCCGGATGTGGTGGTGTGCGCCTGTAATCCCAGCCACTGAAGAAGAATCACTGGAATCCGGGAGGCAGAGGTTGCAGTGAGCCGAGGGAGTGCCACTGCACCCCCGCCTGGGTGACAGACTGAGAGAGACTCAGTCCCTCCCTACCAAAAAAGAAAGAAAGAAAGAAAGAAAGAAAGAAAGAAAGAAAGAAAGAAAGAAAGAAAAAAAAAAAAAAAAAAGAAAAAAGAAAAAAAAAACACAGGGACCGCCACCGGGCGCAGTGGCTCACACATGTAATCCCAGCACTTTGGGAGGCCGAGGTGGGCGGATCACCTGAGGTCAGGAGTTCAAGAGCAGCCTGGCCCACATGGTGAAACTCCGTCTCTACTAACATAGAAACATCTTCGGAGCATGATGGTGGGTGCCTGTAATCCCAGCTGCTCAGGAGGCTGAGACGGGAGAATCGCTTGAACCTGGGAGACGGTGGTTGCAGTGAGCCGAATCGCACCACCGCACTCCAGGCTGGGTGGCTGAGTGAGACTCTGTCTTAAAACAACAACAACAACAGCAGCAAAAAAAAAATAGCAAACGCACAAAAAAAGAACAGGCCAAAATACTCCATTGTCACTGAACGTTCCGCCACCAGACCGGAAACCCCCTGACTCAGGTCAAGGAGGTGGTGTTTCCTTCTCTCTGTCTCTGTCTCTGTCTCTCTCTCTCTCTCTCTCTCTCTCTCTCTCTCTCTCTCTCTCCCTCCCCCCCCCCAACTTTTATGTCTTGTTCAAGCAGACATGTGCAAGATTGTTACACAAGTAAACTTCTGACTGGGGGGTTCAGTGTGCAGATGATTTCATCACCCGGATAACTCAGCGCAGTACCCGACAGTTTTCGTGGTTTGGTTTTTTGTTTTGTTTTGTTTTGTTTTGTTTTTCCCTGAAGATGTCTCTCCTTCCACACCTCCTCCCTCAAGTAGGCTCCCGCCTCCCTGGTCCCCCTCGTTCTGCCCACGAGTTCTCATTATTTAGTTCCCAGTTATAGATGAGAACACGCGGTCTTTAGCTGATCGTTGCTTTCATCTTCGGCGGTGGCGGTGAAAGAGGCATGACACGAAATCGACCCTTAGGACGCTCCCCTCCGTCCACACCCCACACCCCCTCCCCACACACACCCTCATTCCTGCCCCCCCTCCTCAAACCCAAGACAGGAAGAAAGGCAGATATTAAAGTCAGAGGTCAGCCTCCAAGACGGTGGAGGCAAGGGATCTGAAAGGGTGAGCAAGCGATAGGGGTCGGGGGATGTCGTGGCCGAGCTAGCAAAAATAGGGGACCGACTTTCCAGCCCCAGCACACCCCCAATCCTCAACCGCAGCTAGCCTCTGGGTGGGGTTGCGCCTGTAAAAGCTTCTGAATGGAGAGAAGCCCAAGGCTATGGAAGGCATCAGCTCCAAGTCCGGGAAGGGAACAGGGCTTTGTGCATTGGAATGGGGCTTTAGAAGGCGGTGCTGCGGTTTCCAAAGCGACACGCCTCGCCTCGCCTCGCCTCGCCTCGCCCCGCCCCGCCTCGCCCAGAGCGAAACTCCGTCTCAAAAAAATAATAATAATTTTAAGATAATAATAATACTAAAAAATAAATAAATAAATAAATAAATAAATAAGAAATAAATAGTTAGTACAGCGGTCGTGGTCGTGAATCATTCCCCGGAGTCCAGGCGCAGTGGCTCACGCCCGTCACGCGAGCACTTTGGGACGCCGGGGCAGAAGGGTTGCAACAACATGATGAGACCCTGTCTGTGCAAAAACAGTTGAAAAGGAAGGCCGGGCGCGGCGGCTGACGCCTGCCGTCCCAGCACTTTGGGAGGCCGGGGAGGGAGAATCACCTGAGGTCGGGAGTTGGAGACCAGCCTGACCAACATGGAGAAGCCCCGTCTCTAGTAAAAATACAAAATCAACCAGACGTGGTGGTGCATACCTGCAACCCGAGCTACTACTCGGGAGGCAGACTCAGGAGAATCTCTTGAACCCGGGAGGCAGAAGTTGCGGTGAGCCGAGATCCGCGCCATTGCACTCCAGTCTGGGCAACAAGAGCGAAACTCTGTCTCGGGAAAAAGAAAAATAAAACAATAAAAATTGAAAATCATCTGGGCACAGTGGCGCATGCCCCGTGGTCCCAGGCACTACACTCTGGAGGCTGAGGTGGAAGGATCGCTTGAGTCCAGGAGCGTCCACACTGCAGTGAGTTTGGTTTTGATGGCACCACTGCCAGGGTGACAGAGTGAGACGCCGTCTGTAAATCAGTCAAGCAATCAATCAGATCACTGCAAGGAGCTCTCTATGTCTTACTTTCAATAGGTGTCTCTTCAGGCCAAGCAGGCATGGTGCCTCACGCCAGTAATCCCAGCACTTTGGGAGGCCGAGGTGGGATGAAAGAAGGAAGGAAGGAAGGAAGGAAGGAAGGAAGGAAGGAAGGAAGGAAGGAAGGAAGGACAGACAGAACAAAAAGTTTTACAACCCTTTTTTTCATAGTGTCAGGAATTTACAGATAATACAAGTAGTTTAGGTCAGGGGCCGATGTTATTAGTATTACTTTTTTTTTTTTTTTTTTAACTCCTACGGCCTGGTGGTGGTGCCAAGGTTGTCTGGCTATTTATCTGACTTTTGTTTGTTTCTAACGTTTTGCTTTCTCTCTTTCCTCCTGTCTTGTGAACTAGGCAAGGTGGGGGGAGGAGGGCAGCAGGAGCAGTAGAGGTCTCCTTCCTCATCCCCCACTTTGAGAATTTTCACTAATTAGTGGGCGGGTTCCCTTTCATTTTTACTTTTTGGGTCTTTTAGCGAGACAGAGTGATAGCGTTTTATGTAATACACTTGTGTGGAAGTTTTCTGACGAGCCATGGTAGCTACAAAACCTTTTATCATTGGAAGGAGCAAGTGTAATACACAGGGGCGCAGCAAGCAAGTAAGTTTCTTTTTTTTTTTTTTTTTTGAGACCGAGTCTCGCTCTGTCACCCAGGCTGGAGTGCTGTGGCCGGATCTCAGCTCACTGCAAGCTCCGCCTCCCGGGTTCACGCCATTCTCCTGCCTCAGCCTCCTGAGTAGCTGGGACTACAGGCGCCCGCCACCTCACCCGGCTAGTTTTTTTGTATTTTTTAGTAGAGACAGGGTTTCACCGTGTTAGCCAGGATGGTCTCGATCTCCTGACCTCGTGATCCGCCCGTCTCGGCCTCCCAAAGTGCTGGGATGACAGGCTTGAGCCACCGCGCCCGGCCAGCAAGTTTCTATTACAAGTAATACACTTACAGTGAGGGTTTTACATTTTCTACAGCTGGAAACTCTTTTCTAAATGAAGACCTAGGATCAAACCTGTGTTAAACCTGAACAGGCACATGTACTAACTTTGTCATGTCTTAAGCAGGTTAGTTTTTAACTGGGCCTTAAAACCTTTTTTTAGCAAGTAAAACAGTATTTTTTAATCAGAGAAGTTTTTACGAGCCCGACGCTTGAACTTGCGGCGTCTGTTTGGGGAAAGAGTTGGTTAAAGTCATGTTATCTTGAGGCATTAACCCTTCTGCTTCTCCAGGCCATTGGTCTCTTACGTTAGCCCTTCTATCAACATAACATGAAGAAACATCTAGGCTGCCAGCAATGTTTTCAGCCTACTGAGGAAATAGGTTTTTTTCTGTTTTTTTATTTTTATTTTTTAAATTTTTGGCTAAAGGAGGAGGTTCTGGTAACTTCTGGTTTATATGTTTAAAGAATGACTGAAAGACCTTGCGATCGTTGCTGGGCTGGACGGGTCTGGGTTTCCTAAGCAGTACGTGTACAGTGGGGACACCTTACATAGGTGTTTCTTCTAGCATGGTTATGGGTGGGGGGTGGGGTGGGGTGGTAACAACAACAAAGCAATGTATAGCATATTCATATCCAGCAAGGACGAAAGAGGTCCTCACCTGGGAAAAAGGTTGAATACAGCGACAGAACAATAGGAAAACAGTTAGTATTCTAGGAAAACTATCTGTCTTAAGATTTTTAACTACATTGACTTGCTTGATGAGTCCTCAAGCTTCGGCCGTGCATAGACTAGTCAGCTGCCGGTGTGTGACTAGAGCAGGGCTTGTGGTCCTCAGCAGCAGCTTGGAGCTTGGTCTCGTCTCAGGATCAGCCGGGCTGGATGATCTGCGCCCTGTTAGCCGGTCCACTTGTCCTGAGCTGTCGGTGTTAGCTGACTGTGGTGGATCCAAGACGCAACACCTGCAACTTTAACAGCAGTGGGAGTGGACAAGGTTACAGTATAGGGCTCATCCTATATGGGTTGTAGAAAAATTAGGTTTTACTTTAAACAGAGTCCCTAGATTTAAATGGGTGTCAGGCTTATAGGCATTATTTTTCTTTATTTAATTATGAACACTTCGTATGGCTATTTTGAAAGGCTGCATTTGCCTTTTAAAGGTTAATTTCTTTAGTTTCCGGAGGTCACCTTTTATTTGACCTACGATTTGCGGGTGGCCAACTGAACACAATCTTACAGGGCAGATACCTAGTTTGTTTGGTAGGGGTGCACCTGACTCGGAGGAGGACCGTAGGCAAAAACCTGATTTTATCTTAAGTGAATTTCCTGGCATATATCTATATATCTATCTATATCTATATCTATATCTGTATCTGTGTGTGTGTGTGTGTGTGTGTGTGTGTGTGTGTGTGTGTGTGTGTATATATATACATCTATCTATCTATCTATCTATCTATCTATCTATCTATATCTATATGGCAACCCTTTTTTTTTCGTTTTGTTTTTTGGTCGCCAGTAGCTGCTCGCTCGAGTGTCCAGTTCATGCGTTCCACCTTTTGTTGAACTTTGTGGCCGATAGGCTGCGTGTAACCTCTGTTGTATTGTTAACAGTCTTGTTAAATCTTGCACTATTCCAGCTACAGCTACAAATGCTGGCCTATTGTCTGACTTTAAAATCAGAGGTAGTCTTAAACCTGGGGATAATGTCTTTTAACAGTACTTTAGTCACTTCTTGTACTTTTTCTGTCCTGGTGGGGAAAACTGTAACTTACCCTGAAAAGGTGCAAACAAGCACTAGCCTCCAGCAGGGGGCAGTCCTGTAAAGTCTATAAGCAAGTTTTCACAAGGTATGGCTCTTTTTCCTGTTTCAGTTTCTTAGAGGAGGAGTTCCCCCCTCCCCCCATCCCCACCCCCACTCCGCCCCTTTGTCACTGTATCTAGTGGCTGAGCCTTCAGTGAGAAATTGGAATCCAGATACGGCAGAGTCTTGCTGTTTGTAACTTCTAATGTGACCATGGGCTCCTGGGAGCCTAATGAGAAGGTGCCTAGTCTGCCCTAGTCTTTACATTCTTCAGCTCCCGTCAGCCTGATCAGATGAGTGTCTGGTTCCTCCAAGGTGCAGCAGCCCTTGGCCGATGGCCTCTTTGTCTTGCGGCCTTGGCCATTTCCTGTATTGCCTTCTGAACATTTACCCTTCTAGAGTCTTTTTTTTTTTTTTCCATCTCGCACATTAATCTCTCTCTAGCCTTGTCCGGCTCTGGAATCCTTGCCTAACTTGACTTCGGTCATGTCTACATCCACGTCCGCGGCCTCTCACAATGCTGCTTCCCCCCCCCGCGTTCTCACGCTCCTACGGCCAGCTGGTGGGGCCCGAGAAACGGCACGGGCCCTGCCCCCGCCCACGCACTGCTGTCTGTCTCTCCTGTTTTCTTTTGATTCTCTATCTTTACACTTGCTTTTAGTCTTTCTTTTTCTTTTGCTCTTTTCCCTCTTTTCTAGAGTTTAACAGGCTCTTTTCTTTATACACTTGGAGGGTGAAACAGGCATACCGAGAGTCAGCGTAAATGTTTACAGTCTTACCCTCACCGAGTTCTAAGGCCCGGATTAAAGCAATGAGCCCAGCTTAACGACAGCGTCCAGGGTTACCACCGCATATTCTGCACATCTCTCCCCTCGTGGGTTGGTGAAGCTGTTCCCGTCCACGCATAGCTCCTAGTGTACTGATGCCCAAGGCTGGTCCCGGAGGTCAGATCTGCTAGAGTACACTGGAGTCCAACACCTCTACACAGTCATGCTCGACAGGGCTCTAGCTGTCGGGAGCAAGGCGGTGGGTTCAGGGTGTTCCCAGTTTAGTAGCTCAATGGTTGAAAAGGGCTGATAGATGAAAGTCTGTTGCCCACCCCCCTCCCCCCGGGATGTGGGCCTGGTCATTATAATAGACAGGTCCTCGTATCTCCCTGAGAGGCATTTACAGAGCTCGAGTAAGACCAGATCTGAGATGGCCCACTTGACTATCTCGACTTCTTTCCTTGGCCTCTGGAGGCTCCGATCCTTCCCTTCGAGGTGAGACCTGGGGCGTGTCAGCTCCTGAATCTCATTTCTGAGGGGGTTGTTGGCCTCGGTGAAGCGGGGTAGGCTGGGAAACATGGAGAAAGAATCTGTGTTATCTCTCGTGGCTCCCGTAAAAACTGGCTTCTCTTGCCGTTTCCTGGGACTCCCTTTTTAAAAAAACTCTGTGTCTGCCGGCGAAGCCGCTCTTACTTTTACTTTTGGCTATTTTGCACAAAGTTGTTAAACAGGGCTAAATTAACGCTGGCTTTGTCTATAATCTATTTCGCCGTGAGTCCATATAAAGGAATTTGATCTAGGTACACAGGCTGTCCTCCGACCCCGTCACCACCTGAACTACACGGCCAATTGTTCTCTGCCTGTAGTTCCTTCCGTGGGCCATCCAACAGCAGAAGAGGGCAATTCTAATTCACCCAGAGTTCGTGACCTCTAGGGGGTTAACTGAACTCTATAATCTCCTGCAAAACCTTTTGTAAGGTTCTGTAACATGCATTTTAGTAGGGTAAGTTGTGACGACTTGATGACTTTCCTTTTATTTTTCTTTTTGAAACGTTTTTAAGAGGGCTCCTAGCAGAGTGGGCTTACTTTGTGTCTGACCTATGTTTCTCTCGAGACGAAACAACATTCACCCTACGAGAAGGAAAGGGTAAAAGGTCACTCAGTCACGTAATTCACACTAAATCAAAATGAAAGCTAAAACCAAAGTGTCGTTAAGGGCACACCTGTTCGTCAAGCAATTTAAGCCAAACCAAAATCAGGAGCAAGACCAAAGTGGCAATCAAGGCAGGCCTGTTTATCAAGCAATTCAAGTCAAGTCAAAATCGAAACCGAAACCAAAGTATCAACCAATGAATTCAAGTCAAGTCAGAAACCAAAACCAAAGTGCCGGTAGAGGCACGCCGTGGGTGATCAGGCCACGCTTCCACTCAAACGGAGTGGGGGAAGTTCCAAAGAGCAGTCTCAGCAAGTTTCAGATGTCCGGACTGAAAGTGCCAGTTCCTTCCCAGTGTCCAGCCACTGTGCGGATCCTCCACGGGGGCGTGCTGTGCACTGCTCTTTGGAGGCGAGGCATCGCACCGGGGCAGATGCCTACCCGGCAGCACTCTGAGGATCCGCATCGCTCAAGCTGGCCAGAGTCCCCCGCAGGGATGCTCTACAGGGCAGGCATAAGCCGCCTAAGGGGCTGCCTCGACCCTCCGTGCATCACCAGCTCGCTTCCCGGTGAGGGAACCCAGAAATGTAGCAGGACAAGCCGCAGACAAAACTCCTGAGACACCGGATTAAAGAAGGAAGAGGTTTTTCATTCGGCCGGGAGCGTCGGCAGACTCGCATCTTAGGAGCCGAGCTCCCCGAAAAAGACTTTTTTAAAGGCTTACAACCTCAAGGGTTGCACGTGAAAGGGTCGTGACAAATCGAGCAAGCGTGGGAAACGTGACTGGGGGCTACCTGCATCAGCTAACAGAACAAAAAGTTTTACAAGGAATTCACAGATAACAGAAGTAGTTCAGGTCGGGGGTCGATGTTATTATTATTACTTCCTCTTTTTCTTTTTTTTTTCCTTTTTTTTTTCTTTCTTTCTTTCTTTCTTTCTTTCTTTCTTTCTTTCTTTCTTTCTTTCTTTCTTTCTTTCTTTGTTTTTTTAAATCTCCTAGGGCCGTGTGGTGGCACCAAGGGTGTCTGGCCATTTATCTTGCTTTCGTTCCTTTCTAACTTTCTGCTTTCTGTCTTTCCTCTTGTCTTGTGAACTAGGCGAGGTGCGGGGAGGAGGGCAGCAGGAGTAGTAGTGGTCTCCTTCCTTATTATTATTATTTTGAGACAGAGTCTCGCTCTGTCACCCAGGCTGGATCGCCACGGCACGATCTCGGCTCACTGCAACCTCGGCCTCC
>NC_133415.1:40900000-40907500 GCF_049350105.2 Macaca mulatta | reverse complement strand
CCCCAAGGCCCCCCGCCGTCCACCCACCTCCTTTCTGTGAGGCAAGGCGCCTCCAGTTAACCCACACACGACCGATCGGAGGCAGAACGGCAGCCCCTCGGCGGCCGGCCGGCGCACGCGTGGCCGGCCCGAGCCCACCGCCACCGCTCACACGGCCCGCGCTCCCCCGCCAGAGGGGAGCACGGGACGTGCGCTCGCCAGACCAGGCGGCGCCCTTCCCCGCGTGGGAGGGGCGCGTCTCACTCAACCGCCTCGACCCGCACAGCCAACGAGCTCCCTCAGGACCCACGCGCGGACACCATGGCGGCGACCGGAGGAGGGGGCGCTGGGGGCGGGAGCGACACACCACCGCTCGGCCTCGGGCACCTGAGAGACAGCCCGGGGCGCTCCAGGAGCACCGCAAAGGCCCAGGCGGAGCCAGCGCTCGTGCAATACCCGAGAGGGCAGCACGGCGGGCCAGCGGGACAGCACCCCCACCGCCGCGGAGGGGGGCGGCCCACGAGGCGACGACCACAAGAGGCGAAAGCGAGGAGTGCCTGCTGCGTCAGAGGACCCCCGCTGACCCACGCCGGACGCCACGAGGCAGACGGCGGGGTCGGGACAGCGAGGTCGGGCCGGGTTCCGCACCCCAGTGCCTCCCAACGCACCGCCCGCAGGCGGGGATGGGAGACGGGGGAAACCCCGCGGGCGGGACGAGAAGAACGGGTCTCATTCACCACGAATGCCCGCCCCTCGCCCGTCGCGGCTCGGTCCCGGCCCGGGAGAGCGTGACATCACCACATCGATCAGGGAAAGCATCCCCGGAGCAGGGTCGGCCAGCCAGCCACAGCCTCCCCAGAGGCCAGCGAGCAGATCAGCCTGGCCATCCCCAGCTCCAGGACAGGGGCGGCAGACAACCCGGCAGAGACGAGGAATGCCTGACACGCACGGCACGGAGCCAGCGGGAGTGGGGTTGTCTCGGCCGCCCCAGGTGCCCGCAGCGGGGAGCGCACGGTGGCAGGGTAAGCCCGCGCCACCTTCCCCGCCGCCCCCAGGTGGGTCAGAGACCCGGACCCAAGGCGGCACCGGGAGCTGGGACGCTCGGATGCATGAGAGACCGGGCACACGGGCCCCAGCAGGCGGCTCAAGCACGAGCAGGGCCGGCTAGCCGGGTCACCGGGAGGCCGAAGACCCGCGACGCATCCAAGAGACCCAACCTCTCCAGCGACAGGTCGCCAGAGGACAGCGTGTCAGCAATAACCCGGTGGCCCAAAATGCCGGCTCGGAGTGAAACATATACCTCCCCAGGAGACAGGAGGTCGAGTCACCGACCACGCCGCCGGCCCAGGGAACCCGCGACACGGGCATCTGTCCCCAAAATCGCCACCATCGCAGCCAGACACGGAGCACCCAGGGCCCTCTGGTCGACCCCAGGACACACGCCGGAGCAGCGCCGGGCCAGGGACGTCCTCCCGGCCACCCGTGCCACGCAGGGGCCGGCCCGAGTCTCCAGAGCGAGACTCGGAAGCGTTTCCGGCCGTCCCCTCGTACGACCGGGACACACGAGGGACCGAAGGCCGGCCAGGTGTGACCTCTCGGGCCGCACGCGCGCTCAGGGAGCGCTCTCCGACTCCCCACGGGGACTTGCAAACAACAGGTCACGGCAGAGGGACCGCTCCCCGGCACCCGGGGGACGAGGCAGGACGGTCCCCGGCTCCCCACGGGGACTTGCAGAAAAAATTCGGCCGCTGCCTCAGACGGCCAGGATGCGCGCGGGCCCGCGACCGGGCCGGGAAGGGTGTCCCCAGCCTCCCACCCCAAGCCCGGTGGGTCCCCGCGGGTCGCGGGTCAGGCCTCGGGAGCCGCGGCGTGCTGGTCGACCAACCCCGGCAGCCCCACACCCGGCTCTGGCCCGAAAGCGCAGCGACAACCTCTCCCCACATAAGCCTGCACGCCTGAGCTCTGACTCACAAGTGACGCGCCAGAGCTCTGGCGCGACCGGGACAGCCCGGCTGACGACCGCGGTCTTTCCGGAGCTCTGCCTAGCTCACAGCGGGGACGGTCCCCTCCCTCGGCAGCTGCCACCGCAGCTCCGGAAGCCAAGGGAACGATATAAAAGCGGCCGCCAGATGGAGTCCGACAACCGTCGCGAACGTCACCAAGACAGATCCGGATGGCAGGCCGGCCCGCGGACCGCAAAACCGAAACCGTGAGTCGAGAGACGCTATCCCGAGGCCGAAAACGCAGCCCCTGTACCCCAACCCCACAGAAACGGTCCCCAAACCCTGTCTCTGCATGGACCGCGACACAGTCAGAAGACAACCCACGGCGTGTGGATGTTCGGAGAGGCATCTCGGTGGGAGAAACAACAAGCAAGGACTCGGTCGCGGGTCGTTGAGGACACAGGGAGACACAGAATGCGTAGGCTCTTCCTGAATCCAGACAGAGAAGGAGGGAGGGAGGGAGGGAGGGAGGGAGGGAGGGAGGGAGGAAAGGCAGGCAGGCAGGCAGGCAGGCAAACATAAAGAAGGAAACAGAGAAAGAAAGAAAGGAAGGAAAACCTAAAGGAGAGAAAGAAAGAAAAGAGAAGAAAAGAGAAGACAAATATTAATATAAGTATTTCCATTTGTATATAGGTATAACATATAAAACTACATTAAAATAGAAAAAAATTTATATGCATACACATGAATGAACAGATAAAAATGAATAAACAAAAAATAAGATAACATAACATAAGCAAATAGGCCAGGCGCGGTGGCTGACGCCTGTGATCCCAGCACTTTCAGAGGCTGGGGGAGAGAGAGAGAAAAAAAATGAAAGAAAGAAAGAAAGAAAGAAAGAAAGAAAGAAAGAAAGAAAGAAAGAAAGAAAGAAAGAGAGAGAGAGAGAGAGAGAGAGAAAGAAAGAAAGAAAGAAAGAAAGAAAGGAAGAAAGAAAGAAAGAGAGAGAGAAAGAAAGACAGAAAGAAAGAAAGAAGAAAGAGAGAGAGAGAGGGAGAAAGACAGCGAGAAAGAAAGACGAGAGAAGAAAGAAAAAAAAAGAAAGAGGAAAGACAGGAAGAAAGACAAAGCAAGAAAGCAAGAAAACAAGACAGCAAGAAAGCACGACAGAAAGAGAGAAAGAGACAGAAAGAAAAAGCAAGAAAGCAGCAGAGAGAGAGAGAGAGAGAGAGAGAGAGAGAGAGAGAGAGGCGCGAGGCGAGGCGAGGCGAGGCGAGGCGAATCTACCTGCTTTCACTACATGTGGGGAGAATCAGGAAAGCCCCCACTAACAACAAGGCCTGAAGTGGAGCTGCCATCTGTGAAATCCGAGCAGAAGAGTCCACACGGGTTAAAGACACGAAGAAAGACAGGGAAACAACTGCTCAAAGAGAAGAACAATCTGGCCCAGCCAGGGTCTGTCTCCTGAAGTTGTGTGGGCAACGAGGGAGTGGGACGGAGGGAGGGAGTGGGACGGAGGGAGGGAGGGCCTCCGAGGCTCGTGTCAAACAATAAATGATAATAAAATAAAAGGAAGTTAAAAAAAAAAATTGCGCATCATTCGTAGCATCACTGACGCCTCGAAAGGCGAGAGGCATGTGTTTATGTCACTGTGGGACTGTTTTCTTTTTTCTTTTCTCTTTTTCTTCCCTCTCTTCCCGGAAACTCACTTTTTAATTATTTCATTTTCCTTTTCTTTTTTTTTTTTTAATTTTTAATTTTACTTTCATTTTTACTTTTATTTTTAATTGCTTGAGAGGTTGTCTCCCTCTCTCGCCCAGGCTGGTGTACAGTGGCGCGATCTCGGCTCACTGCAACCTCCGCCTCCCAGGTTCAAGTGATTCTCCTGCCTCAGCTCGGCCTCCCGAGTAGCTGAGATTACAGAGGCGCACGACCATGCCCGGCTAATTTTTGGTATTTTGACTAGAGACGGACGGGGTTTCACCATACTGGCCCTGCTCGTCTGACCACCTCGTGATCCAGCGATCCACCACCCTCGGCGTCCCAAAGTGCTGGGATGACAGGCTTGAGCCACCGCGCCGGGCCTAGTTATTCCTTTTATTTTATTTCTAATTTTTAATTGTACGTATGCACGTATGCATGTATGTATGTATGTATGTATGTATGTATGTATGCATGCATGCATGTATCTATCCTTTTCTTTTTTTTTGAGACGGACAGAGAGAGACAGTGAGAAACAGAGAGAGAGAGAGAGAGACAGACAGACAGACAGAGAGAGAGAGAGAGAAACAGACGGGGGGGGAGAGAGAGAGAGAGAGAGAGAGAGAGAGAGAGAGAGACCAACAGACAGAAGGACAGGCAGAGAAAGAGAGTAAGACAGAAGACAGACACAGGGAGAGAGACAAGCGGGGGGGGGGGGAGAGAGAGAGAGAGAGAGAGAGAGAGAGAGAGCTCCCAGACATCACGAAGCCGTTTCAATGACATATTCTCTCTGGTCTTTGTCTGGGGATATTCAGTTTTTCAACGTAGGCCTCAAGGGCTCCCAGATGTCCCTTTCGAATCTCTACAAAGAGAGTGTCTCCAACCTGCCTAATCAAAACAAAGGTGTAACCCTTTAGGATGAGTCCACACATCGCAAAGCAGTTTCTCAAATACATTCTTTCTAATTTTCATCTGGGAATATTAGGTGATTCACCATAGGCCTAAAGGGACTCCCAAAAATCCATTCAGAGAGACTGCCCAAAAAAAGTGTTTCTAACCTGATGAATCCAAAGAATGGTGTATCGCTAAGAGATCAATCTACGCATCACAAATCAATGTGACAGATAGCCTCTCTCTGGTTTTAATCTGTGGATAGTCTGCTTTCCAACGTAGGCCTCAATGGGTTTCCAAATGTCCCCTCACAGATTCTACGGAAAGCGTGTTTCCAACCTCCTGGTTCAAAAGAATTATCCGTTCGAGGTGAATCCACACGTCAAAAAGCAGTTTCACCAGCAGCAGTTTTTCTCCTTTTCCTCTGGGGATGTTCACTTTCACCAGGAGCCACAAAGGGCTCCCAAATGTCCCTTCGAAGATTCTGCAAAGAACTGCTTCCAATCGGCCGCGTGCAGCGGCTCACGCCTGTCATCCCAGCATTTTGGGAGGCAGAGGCGGGTGGATCACCTGAGGTCAGGAGTTCGAGACCAGCCTGGCCAAAACGGTGAAACCCCATCTCTACCAAGAACACAAAAAATTTGCCGGGCTTGGTAGCGGGTGCCTGTGATCCCAACTACTTGGGAGGCTGAGGCAGGAGAATCCCTTCAACTGGAAGGCAGAGGTTGCAGTGAGCCGAGATGGTGTCACTGCACTCCAGCCTGGGGGACAGAGTGAGAGTCTGTCTTAAAAAAAATAAAAACATTAAGAAAAAAATACTACTACTACAACAACAACAACAACAACAACAACAACAACAACAACAACAAAATGCTTCCAATCTGCTGAATCAACAGAAAGGTTTAACTCAGTAAGAGGAATCTACACATCGCTAAAAAGCAGTTTTACAGATAGCTTCTTGTTAGTTTTTATCTACAGTTTCCTGGTTTTCACCCTAGGCCTCGAATAGCTCCCAAATGTCCTTTTGCAGATTCTACAAAAGGGCCGCTTCCAACCTGGTATATCAAAAGAAAGGTTTCACTCTGTGAGATGAATCCACACACGACAAAGCAGTTTCAGAGACAGCTTCTTTCTAGTTTTTATTTGGGGATATTCGGTTTTTCACACTAGGCCTCAGTGGGCTCCCAAAGGTATACTCGCGGATTCTACAGAAAGAGTGCTTCAAACCTCCTCAATCAAAAATTAGTTGTAATTCGGTGCCATGAATCCACACATCACAAAGCGGTATCATAGAGAGCTTCTTTCTATTTCTCTGGTGGGGATACTCGGTTTTTCACAACAGGCCCCAGTGGGCTCCCAAATGTCCATTCTGCTTCCAAACTGCTGAATCCAAAGGCAGTTTTAACTCGGTATGATGAATCCACACGTCACAAAGCTGTTTCATGAAGACCTTCTCTCTCGTTTTTATCTGAAAACATAAGATTTTTTCACCATACGACACAAGGGTCTCCGAAATGTACACAGACAGATTCAACAAAAAAACCCTTCCAACCTGCTGAGTAAAAAGAAAGGTTTAACTCTGCGAGACGAATACACACACGACAAAGCAGCTTCACAGAGAATGGTGTTTTTTGTTTGTTTGTTTGCTTGCTTGCTTGCTTGCTTGCTTGCTTTTTGGTTTGTTTTCTTGGTTTTTTTTTTTTTTTTTTTTTTTTTTTTGGAGACGCACTTTCGCTCTTGTTGCTCAGACTGGAGCGCAATGGCGCCATCTCGCCTCACTGCGACCTCCGCCTCCCAGGTTCAAGCAATTCTCCTGCCTCCGTTTCCCTTCCCGAGTAGCTGGGATTACAGGCATGTGCCACCACGCCCGGCTAATTTTGTATTTTCAGTAGAGACGGGGTTTCTCCATGTGGGTCAGTCTGGTCTCGAACTGCCGACCTCAGGTGATCTGCCAGCCTCGGCCTCCCAAAGTGCTGGGATGACAGGCGTGAGCCACCGCGCCCGTACAATTGTATTGTATCGTATTGTATTGTATTTACATTGATTGATTGATTGATTGATGCTGCCTGATCAAAGGTCACTCAGGCCCAGTCGTCAAAGTGGCGATTTCCTAGGCAACAAGGAAGGGGGGAGCTTGGAGGTGGGGGCGGGGGCGGTGGAGAAGACACAGTTGCCCCAGGCTGTGCGCAGGCGGCCTGAGCTTCCTTCCTCTGTTGAGGCCTCCATTTTCAGAGTAACAGTGGCCGCTAGGTGATGCCCGACGTCTGCCAATGAGACTGTCAGCCCGGAATGAATTGGGATCGCCTGGAGGGGGAGGCGGGAGGGGGAAGGATGGAGGCCCCCACAGCACAGTGGGTCACCGCGCCCTTCCAGGCGATCCCCACAACTAATCGACCAGGGCCCCTGGGGGCACACAGCCTAAGACCCCAGCCATCGGATCATCTGGAACTTCTGTCCGAAGACGAGAGACGAGAGACCGACTGGAAATTCTCTCGGTCAAGGTCCAAACGTAAAAGAATCACTGACACAGACACCAGGACTAACTAAGACAATTTGTAAAAGTTTCCGTGTTTTGGGTGAATCCGCGTATTTCTGGATCACAAAATTACTGATTTTGAACATTGCGGTTTTTCCACTCCTTACGTGTACGGTCCTGTGATAGACAGACCAGGGGACTCCTCAGCTCAGAGTCCATGAGGCCAGAAGCTGACATCCTAAATTTCTATGTAGAATGAATTTCAGCAAGCCAGCCAAACACTCTGCCGTAAAACTGTCCGGAAGACAAGCGGTGGTGTTTCGGGGGCGGATTTGGGGGGGGGGGGGGAGCCGGGTGCGGTACGCTCACGCCTGTCATCCCCGCACTTTGGGAGGCCGAGGGCAGGCGGATCCCTCGAGATGGTGGCCATTGCACTCCAGCGTGGGCAACAAGAGCGAAAACTCCGTCCAAAACAAGAACAACAACAGAAACGTGAAGTGCCGTCTGCTG
>NC_133415.1:40885000-40895000 GCF_049350105.2 Macaca mulatta | reverse complement strand
CCCGGGCTCGGTGAAGTTTCGGCGAGACCTCCCTCCGTGCCACCTCGACTTTCAGTAACAGTGGCCGCTAGGTGATGCCCGAAGACAACCGATGCCTGCAAGTGTCAGTCATCACGGAAAAGAAGTGAAGGATGGATCGCTCTGGGTCGGGGTGGAGGTTGGGGAGGGGGATGCGGCGGAGGCACACCGCGTCGCCGGCGTCTCCCGGATCCCTCTCAGACCAGGCCATTTCCGGGCCCAGGGAGTCCTCCCACGCGATGCCCGCGACTGGTCGACCAGAACCCCCAGGGGCACAGCCAAAGTTTCTGCCCCTGGGATCACCTGGCACTTCCATTCCCCCAGAGAGAAGAGAGGACCAGGGGTGCGGGGCGCGTGGAGGACGCCAGGGGTGGAGGTGGGAGCTACCAAAGACACAAGTGCGGTCATTAGCGTGTCAGAGTGGACTCCAGACCCACGACCTCAGAGAGGCAATCCCTGAACGAGTGTTAGTGCATGACATCCACGCTCCCGGACACGGCGTGGATTTCACGGGGAAAGCAGTGCACATCACACTCCCTTCCTGTTCCGGGGCAAGATTTTGCTCCCGAAGTACCCATTTCTCAACCGTGTTCCCCAAAGTCCACCCTGTCGTGAATCAGTCATGAATCTAGTCAGTACGGTGAATCGCGGAGCAGCCACATCCCACCACGAAGATCGGAGTCCGCACACTACACATCGCCCCACGCGGTGTCTCCCCACAAGAACATCACCGCCGTCCTAGCCGAGTAGTGATACAGTGCCATTTCTTTCATTTTCTCTTTCTCGCTTGCTATTTATTTATTTATTTATTTATTTATTTTTGAGACAGAGTCTCACTCACTCTACAGCCCAAGCTGTAGCGCTGTGGCACGATCTCGGCTCACGGCAACCCCCGCCTCCCAGGTTCAAGCGATTCTCCCGCCTCCGACTCCCGAGTAGCTGGGATCACAGGGGTCTGCCCCACCGCACCCGACTCAGTTTTGTAGTTTTAGTAGAGACGGGGTTTCACCACGTGGGCCAGGCTGGTCTTGAACTCCTGACCTCCTGATCCGCCCGCCTCGGCTTCCCAAAGTGCTGGGGTGACAGACGTGAGCCACCGCGTTCAGCCCCTACGGTGCCATTGCTTGGAAATCACTCGTGGGAACACACACTTATGGGTCACGTGTGAAGAATTTTCCTTTGTCTATTTTTTTTCCCCTTTTTTTCGTGTGTGTGTGTGTGTGTGTGTGTGTGTGTGTGTGTGTGTGTGTGCGTGCGTGTGCGCGCGCGGTGGGACGGAGTTTCGCTCTTGCTGCCCAGGCTGGAGTGCAATGGCGCGATCTCGGCTCACTGCAACCTCCGCTTGCCAGGTTCCAGCGATTCTCCTGCGTCTGCCTCCCGAGTAGCTGGGATTACAGGCCTGCGCCCCCATGCCCGGCTAATTTTGTATTTTTAGTAGAGACGGGGTTTCTTCATGTGGGTCAGGCTGGCCTCGAACTCCCGACCTCAGGTGATCCACCCGCCTCGGCCTTCCAAAATGCTGGGATGACGGGCATGAGCCACCGTGCCCGGCCTTAGCCGTTTATTTTAAAGTCGAGGAGCTTATCAGGGAAATACGAGAAGTTTGGACATCACAGGTGACAGAGAGAAAGGTCTGCAAATGGCCCTTCCATCCAAGTGGGGACCCGGCCTCGATCTCCCGAAATCATGCACCCAGTGGGGAAGCCCGGCAAGGCCCGTCTGTGTAGATTCCTCTCGGCCTCTCTAAGCACGCACTTCTCACTTTGGTGGAAGGGGCAGGGCCCTCTCTGGGACGGGGGAATCTGACAGACAAAGAGACAGACGTAGAAAAAGAGAGATCGACAGACAGAGACAGAGAGAAACGGACAGAAAGAGCGAGAGAGCGAGAGAGCGAGAGCGAGAGCGAGAGAGAGAGAGAAACAGACTAGACAGGGAGGGGGAGAGAGGGAGAGAGACAGACAGAGACAGACAGACAGGCAAAAAAGAGAGTAAGACAGAAGACAGACACAGTGAGTGAGAGACACAGGTAGAGAGAGAGAGAGAGAGAGAGAGAGAGAGAGAGAGACAGAGAGACAGAGAGAAAGAGAGGGACAGGCAGACAGATAAAGAGAGTGACAGAGAAAGACATAGACGGACAGTGAGAGACAGAGAGAAAGAGACAGAGAGAGAGAGAGAGAGAGAGAGAGAGAGAGAGAGAGAGAGGCAGACAGACAGACAGGCAAAGAAAGAGAGTAAGACAGAAGACAGACACAGTGAGAGAGACAGGAAAGACAGAAACGGACAGAGAGAGACAGAGAGGAACAGACAGAAAGAGAGAGGGTCCTAGCCCAATAGCGATACAGTGCCATTTCTTTCATTTCCTCTTTCTTTCCTTCTTTCTTTCTTTCTTTCTTTCTTTCTTTCTTTCTTTCTTTCTTCTTTTTTTATTTTTTTATTTTTTTGAGACGGAGTCTTGCTCTGTCACCCAGGCTGGAGTGCAGTGGCGCGATCGCAGCTCCCTGCAACCTCCGCCTCCCGGGTTCACACCATTCTCCGGCCTCAACCTCCCGAGTAGCTGGGACTACAGGCGCCGGCCACTACACCCAGATAATTCGTTTGTTTTTTTTGGAGAGACGGGGTTTCACCATGTTAGCCAGGATGGTCTCGATCTCCTGACCTGGCGATCCGCCCGCCTCAGCCTCCCAAAGTACTAGGATGACAGACGTGAGCCACTGCGTTCAGTCTACAGTGCCGTATCTCAGAAATCACTCACAGGAACAGACACTTACAGGTCATGTGTAGAGTTTCTTTTTTTGTTTTGTTTTGTTTTGTTTTGTTTTGTTCCGTTTTGTTTTGTTTTGCACGAGGAGGTGGCGGGATGGAGTTTCGCTCTTGCGTCCCAGGATGGAGTGAAATGGCAGAGGGGACTCAGGGAGTCAACCTATGGCAGAGATGGCACGTCATTCAGAGCGTAACGTCCACAGCGAAAGGTGGTAGGGCCGGCACTTTTAAAGGCTGAAATCCCGGCGGCTCAGGCCTGTCGTCCTCGCACTTTGGGAGGCCCAGGAGAACGGATCACTTGAGGTCAGGAGTTCGAGACCAGTGCGGCCAACATGGAGAAACCCCGTCTCTACTCAAAATACAAAAATTAGCCGGATGTGGTGGTGTGCGCCTGTAATCCCAGCCACTGAAGAAGAATCACTGGAATCCGGGAGGCAGAGGTTGCAGTGAGCCGAGGGAGTGCCACTGCACCCCCGCCTGGGTGACAGACTGAGAGAGACTCAGTCCCTCCCTACCAAAAAAGAAAGAAAGAAAGAAAGAAAGAAAGAAAGAAAGAAAGAAAGAAAGAAAGAAAAAAAAAAAAAAAAAAGAAAAAAGAAAAAAAAAACACAGGGACCGCCACCGGGCGCAGTGGCTCACACATGTAATCCCAGCACTTTGGGAGGCCGAGGTGGGCGGATCACCTGAGGTCAGGAGTTCAAGAGCAGCCTGGCCCACATGGTGAAACTCCGTCTCTACTAACATAGAAACATCTTCGGAGCATGATGGTGGGTGCCTGTAATCCCAGCTGCTCAGGAGGCTGAGACGGGAGAATCGCTTGAACCTGGGAGACGGTGGTTGCAGTGAGCCGAATCGCACCACCGCACTCCAGGCTGGGTGGCTGAGTGAGACTCTGTCTTAAAACAACAACAACAACAGCAGCAAAAAAAAAATAGCAAACGCACAAAAAAAGAACAGGCCAAAATACTCCATTGTCACTGAACGTTCCGCCACCAGACCGGAAACCCCCTGACTCAGGTCAAGGAGGTGGTGTTTCCTTCTCTCTGTCTCTGTCTCTGTCTCTCTCTCTCTCTCTCTCTCTCTCTCTCTCTCTCTCTCTCTCCCTCCCCCCCCCCAACTTTTATGTCTTGTTCAAGCAGACATGTGCAAGATTGTTACACAAGTAAACTTCTGACTGGGGGGTTCAGTGTGCAGATGATTTCATCACCCGGATAACTCAGCGCAGTACCCGACAGTTTTCGTGGTTTGGTTTTTTGTTTTGTTTTGTTTTGTTTTGTTTTTCCCTGAAGATGTCTCTCCTTCCACACCTCCTCCCTCAAGTAGGCTCCCGCCTCCCTGGTCCCCCTCGTTCTGCCCACGAGTTCTCATTATTTAGTTCCCAGTTATAGATGAGAACACGCGGTCTTTAGCTGATCGTTGCTTTCATCTTCGGCGGTGGCGGTGAAAGAGGCATGACACGAAATCGACCCTTAGGACGCTCCCCTCCGTCCACACCCCACACCCCCTCCCCACACACACCCTCATTCCTGCCCCCCCTCCTCAAACCCAAGACAGGAAGAAAGGCAGATATTAAAGTCAGAGGTCAGCCTCCAAGACGGTGGAGGCAAGGGATCTGAAAGGGTGAGCAAGCGATAGGGGTCGGGGGATGTCGTGGCCGAGCTAGCAAAAATAGGGGACCGACTTTCCAGCCCCAGCACACCCCCAATCCTCAACCGCAGCTAGCCTCTGGGTGGGGTTGCGCCTGTAAAAGCTTCTGAATGGAGAGAAGCCCAAGGCTATGGAAGGCATCAGCTCCAAGTCCGGGAAGGGAACAGGGCTTTGTGCATTGGAATGGGGCTTTAGAAGGCGGTGCTGCGGTTTCCAAAGCGACACGCCTCGCCTCGCCTCGCCTCGCCTCGCCCCGCCCCGCCTCGCCCAGAGCGAAACTCCGTCTCAAAAAAATAATAATAATTTTAAGATAATAATAATACTAAAAAATAAATAAATAAATAAATAAATAAATAAGAAATAAATAGTTAGTACAGCGGTCGTGGTCGTGAATCATTCCCCGGAGTCCAGGCGCAGTGGCTCACGCCCGTCACGCGAGCACTTTGGGACGCCGGGGCAGAAGGGTTGCAACAACATGATGAGACCCTGTCTGTGCAAAAACAGTTGAAAAGGAAGGCCGGGCGCGGCGGCTGACGCCTGCCGTCCCAGCACTTTGGGAGGCCGGGGAGGGAGAATCACCTGAGGTCGGGAGTTGGAGACCAGCCTGACCAACATGGAGAAGCCCCGTCTCTAGTAAAAATACAAAATCAACCAGACGTGGTGGTGCATACCTGCAACCCGAGCTACTACTCGGGAGGCAGACTCAGGAGAATCTCTTGAACCCGGGAGGCAGAAGTTGCGGTGAGCCGAGATCCGCGCCATTGCACTCCAGTCTGGGCAACAAGAGCGAAACTCTGTCTCGGGAAAAAGAAAAATAAAACAATAAAAATTGAAAATCATCTGGGCACAGTGGCGCATGCCCCGTGGTCCCAGGCACTACACTCTGGAGGCTGAGGTGGAAGGATCGCTTGAGTCCAGGAGCGTCCACACTGCAGTGAGTTTGGTTTTGATGGCACCACTGCCAGGGTGACAGAGTGAGACGCCGTCTGTAAATCAGTCAAGCAATCAATCAGATCACTGCAAGGAGCTCTCTATGTCTTACTTTCAATAGGTGTCTCTTCAGGCCAAGCAGGCATGGTGCCTCACGCCAGTAATCCCAGCACTTTGGGAGGCCGAGGTGGGATGAAAGAAGGAAGGAAGGAAGGAAGGAAGGAAGGAAGGAAGGAAGGAAGGAAGGAAGGAAGGACAGACAGAACAAAAAGTTTTACAACCCTTTTTTTCATAGTGTCAGGAATTTACAGATAATACAAGTAGTTTAGGTCAGGGGCCGATGTTATTAGTATTACTTTTTTTTTTTTTTTTTTAACTCCTACGGCCTGGTGGTGGTGCCAAGGTTGTCTGGCTATTTATCTGACTTTTGTTTGTTTCTAACGTTTTGCTTTCTCTCTTTCCTCCTGTCTTGTGAACTAGGCAAGGTGGGGGGAGGAGGGCAGCAGGAGCAGTAGAGGTCTCCTTCCTCATCCCCCACTTTGAGAATTTTCACTAATTAGTGGGCGGGTTCCCTTTCATTTTTACTTTTTGGGTCTTTTAGCGAGACAGAGTGATAGCGTTTTATGTAATACACTTGTGTGGAAGTTTTCTGACGAGCCATGGTAGCTACAAAACCTTTTATCATTGGAAGGAGCAAGTGTAATACACAGGGGCGCAGCAAGCAAGTAAGTTTCTTTTTTTTTTTTTTTTTTGAGACCGAGTCTCGCTCTGTCACCCAGGCTGGAGTGCTGTGGCCGGATCTCAGCTCACTGCAAGCTCCGCCTCCCGGGTTCACGCCATTCTCCTGCCTCAGCCTCCTGAGTAGCTGGGACTACAGGCGCCCGCCACCTCACCCGGCTAGTTTTTTTGTATTTTTTAGTAGAGACAGGGTTTCACCGTGTTAGCCAGGATGGTCTCGATCTCCTGACCTCGTGATCCGCCCGTCTCGGCCTCCCAAAGTGCTGGGATGACAGGCTTGAGCCACCGCGCCCGGCCAGCAAGTTTCTATTACAAGTAATACACTTACAGTGAGGGTTTTACATTTTCTACAGCTGGAAACTCTTTTCTAAATGAAGACCTAGGATCAAACCTGTGTTAAACCTGAACAGGCACATGTACTAACTTTGTCATGTCTTAAGCAGGTTAGTTTTTAACTGGGCCTTAAAACCTTTTTTTAGCAAGTAAAACAGTATTTTTTAATCAGAGAAGTTTTTACGAGCCCGACGCTTGAACTTGCGGCGTCTGTTTGGGGAAAGAGTTGGTTAAAGTCATGTTATCTTGAGGCATTAACCCTTCTGCTTCTCCAGGCCATTGGTCTCTTACGTTAGCCCTTCTATCAACATAACATGAAGAAACATCTAGGCTGCCAGCAATGTTTTCAGCCTACTGAGGAAATAGGTTTTTTTCTGTTTTTTTATTTTTATTTTTTAAATTTTTGGCTAAAGGAGGAGGTTCTGGTAACTTCTGGTTTATATGTTTAAAGAATGACTGAAAGACCTTGCGATCGTTGCTGGGCTGGACGGGTCTGGGTTTCCTAAGCAGTACGTGTACAGTGGGGACACCTTACATAGGTGTTTCTTCTAGCATGGTTATGGGTGGGGGGTGGGGTGGGGTGGTAACAACAACAAAGCAATGTATAGCATATTCATATCCAGCAAGGACGAAAGAGGTCCTCACCTGGGAAAAAGGTTGAATACAGCGACAGAACAATAGGAAAACAGTTAGTATTCTAGGAAAACTATCTGTCTTAAGATTTTTAACTACATTGACTTGCTTGATGAGTCCTCAAGCTTCGGCCGTGCATAGACTAGTCAGCTGCCGGTGTGTGACTAGAGCAGGGCTTGTGGTCCTCAGCAGCAGCTTGGAGCTTGGTCTCGTCTCAGGATCAGCCGGGCTGGATGATCTGCGCCCTGTTAGCCGGTCCACTTGTCCTGAGCTGTCGGTGTTAGCTGACTGTGGTGGATCCAAGACGCAACACCTGCAACTTTAACAGCAGTGGGAGTGGACAAGGTTACAGTATAGGGCTCATCCTATATGGGTTGTAGAAAAATTAGGTTTTACTTTAAACAGAGTCCCTAGATTTAAATGGGTGTCAGGCTTATAGGCATTATTTTTCTTTATTTAATTATGAACACTTCGTATGGCTATTTTGAAAGGCTGCATTTGCCTTTTAAAGGTTAATTTCTTTAGTTTCCGGAGGTCACCTTTTATTTGACCTACGATTTGCGGGTGGCCAACTGAACACAATCTTACAGGGCAGATACCTAGTTTGTTTGGTAGGGGTGCACCTGACTCGGAGGAGGACCGTAGGCAAAAACCTGATTTTATCTTAAGTGAATTTCCTGGCATATATCTATATATCTATCTATATCTATATCTATATCTGTATCTGTGTGTGTGTGTGTGTGTGTGTGTGTGTGTGTGTGTGTGTGTGTGTATATATATACATCTATCTATCTATCTATCTATCTATCTATCTATCTATATCTATATGGCAACCCTTTTTTTTTCGTTTTGTTTTTTGGTCGCCAGTAGCTGCTCGCTCGAGTGTCCAGTTCATGCGTTCCACCTTTTGTTGAACTTTGTGGCCGATAGGCTGCGTGTAACCTCTGTTGTATTGTTAACAGTCTTGTTAAATCTTGCACTATTCCAGCTACAGCTACAAATGCTGGCCTATTGTCTGACTTTAAAATCAGAGGTAGTCTTAAACCTGGGGATAATGTCTTTTAACAGTACTTTAGTCACTTCTTGTACTTTTTCTGTCCTGGTGGGGAAAACTGTAACTTACCCTGAAAAGGTGCAAACAAGCACTAGCCTCCAGCAGGGGGCAGTCCTGTAAAGTCTATAAGCAAGTTTTCACAAGGTATGGCTCTTTTTCCTGTTTCAGTTTCTTAGAGGAGGAGTTCCCCCCTCCCCCCATCCCCACCCCCACTCCGCCCCTTTGTCACTGTATCTAGTGGCTGAGCCTTCAGTGAGAAATTGGAATCCAGATACGGCAGAGTCTTGCTGTTTGTAACTTCTAATGTGACCATGGGCTCCTGGGAGCCTAATGAGAAGGTGCCTAGTCTGCCCTAGTCTTTACATTCTTCAGCTCCCGTCAGCCTGATCAGATGAGTGTCTGGTTCCTCCAAGGTGCAGCAGCCCTTGGCCGATGGCCTCTTTGTCTTGCGGCCTTGGCCATTTCCTGTATTGCCTTCTGAACATTTACCCTTCTAGAGTCTTTTTTTTTTTTTTCCATCTCGCACATTAATCTCTCTCTAGCCTTGTCCGGCTCTGGAATCCTTGCCTAACTTGACTTCGGTCATGTCTACATCCACGTCCGCGGCCTCTCACAATGCTGCTTCCCCCCCCCGCGTTCTCACGCTCCTACGGCCAGCTGGTGGGGCCCGAGAAACGGCACGGGCCCTGCCCCCGCCCACGCACTGCTGTCTGTCTCTCCTGTTTTCTTTTGATTCTCTATCTTTACACTTGCTTTTAGTCTTTCTTTTTCTTTTGCTCTTTTCCCTCTTTTCTAGAGTTTAACAGGCTCTTTTCTTTATACACTTGGAGGGTGAAACAGGCATACCGAGAGTCAGCGTAAATGTTTACAGTCTTACCCTCACCGAGTTCTAAGGCCCGGATTAAAGCAATGAGCCCAGCTTAACGACAGCGTCCAGGGTTACCACCGCATATTCTGCACATCTCTCCCCTCGTGGGTTGGTGAAGCTGTTCCCGTCCACGCATAGCTCCTAGTGTACTGATGCCCAAGGCTGGTCCCGGAGGTCAGATCTGCTAGAGTACACTGGAGTCCAACACCTCTACACAGTCATGCTCGACAGGGCTCTAGCTGTCGGGAGCAAGGCGGTGGGTTCAGGGTGTTCCCAGTTTAGTAGCTCAATGGTTGAAAAGGGCTGATAGATGAAAGTCTGTTGCCCACCCCCCTCCCCCCGGGATGTGGGCCTGGTCATTATAATAGACAGGTCCTCGTATCTCCCTGAGAGGCATTTACAGAGCTCGAGTAAGACCAGATCTGAGATGGCCCACTTGACTATCTCGACTTCTTTCCTTGGCCTCTGGAGGCTCCGATCCTTCCCTTCGAGGTGAGACCTGGGGCGTGTCAGCTCCTGAATCTCATTTCTGAGGGGGTTGTTGGCCTCGGTGAAGCGGGGTAGGCTGGGAAACATGGAGAAAGAATCTGTGTTATCTCTCGTGGCTCCCGTAAAAACTGGCTTCTCTTGCCGTTTCCTGGGACTCCCTTTTTAAAAAAACTCTGTGTCTGCCGGCGAAGCCGCTCTTACTTTTACTTTTGGCTATTTTGCACAAAGTTGTTAAACAGGGCTAAATTAACGCTGGCTTTGTCTATAATCTATTTCGCCGTGAGTCCATATAAAGGAATTTGATCTAGGTACACAGGCTGTCCTCCGACCCCGTCACCACCTGAACTACACGGCCAATTGTTCTCTGCCTGTAGTTCCTTCCGTGGGCCATCCAACAGCAGAAGAGGGCAATTCTAATTCACCCAGAGTTCGTGACCTCTAGGGGGTTAACTGAACTCTATAATCTCCTGCAAAACCTTTTGTAAGGTTCTGTAACATGCATTTTAGTAGGGTAAGTTGTGACGACTTGA
>NC_133415.1:40857500-40867500 GCF_049350105.2 Macaca mulatta | reverse complement strand
CGCGGGGGTCTCACCGCCAGCAGCCTCCGAGCACGAAGGCGGCCCCGCGTGGCACCTGGAGCGGCCGACCAGGCCTTCAGCGATCCCTGCGGCTCCCCCACCGCCACGCCCAGTCGCACGCGGCCAGAGCCCCCGGAGCCCGCTTCCCCCCAACACGCACCGCAAGGCCGACCCAAACCCTCCGGGCGCCCACCGGGCCGCCACCGACCTGGCCCCGAAGGCGCGCGCCGTGGGGGTACGCGGACACCGGGCCAACCAGCGTGGCCGGCGGCGGCGACGCCCCCAGAAGGCGGAGCCGGGTTCGGGCCCAGACGGGGCGGCCAACAGCATAAAAGCCGGTGAGCCGCTCGGGGAAGAGAGGATCGGCAGGCGGCGGACAGGGAAAAGGAGCACAAGGCAGGCAAGGAGCCAGGGGGCCACGGAGACGAGGGCACGGGGAACCCGCAGGGGGCTAACTCGGGCAAGCAACCCTCAGGCGCGGCCGGGCCACCAGGAAAACACGGCCACGGGATCCCACCGCCACAGACACGAGGGCGGTCCCGCAGCGCCCCGCCTGGGACGCCGAACGGCCCTTGGGCAGCCCACCGAGCAACCCCCTCACGAGCCCCGGGTCCCGCCACCGGCGGCCCCAAAGCAACCTCAGCCACAAGCCCAACACCAGGGGCCACATGTCGCCCGTCTCTCGTCCGTCCCGGACCCGGTCCCGCTCCGGGAGACCGGCGCGCCGCCCCGTGGGGACGGCTCGCTCCCCAAGGACCAGGCGGCCCCACACCCCGCGCCACGCGAACGCGGTCATCGGCAGCGGTCGCGGCTCGGCACGGGAGCGGGCGGAGAGCCGGCTCACAGCGGAGAGCGGCGTCGCGCGCCAGACGGAGTGCCACGCGCACCCGCCGCTCGCAGCAGCCTTCCCATCCGCTAGGACGTCGGGCCCGGCCCAGCGGGATCCTCCCCCAACTCGGAAGGGGGAGGCGCGGGCCACAGTAGACGACGAGCCGCGCGCTCGGCCCCCGCCGCGGGGTCCGGCGGAACCCTCACTGTCCCCCCACCTCATCCCATCGAGGCGGGGGCAGCGGAGGAGGAGGGTTCTCTGCAGGCGAGTCGCTACGGCAGCGCTACCACAACACAGAGAGAGGCGGCGAGCCGGGGGATCCGGTACCCCAAGGCACACCTCTCGGATCGCTAGAGAAGGCTTTCTCACCGAGGGTGGGTCACGCTCCCCACCCGCCAGTCGCCCCTCGTCGGGCCCGCAGAGGCGCTCAGGGACGCCTGGGGAAGGGAGGGGGCCTGCGGCGCGAGAAGAAACCTGCGGCAACCTGGAGCGTTTGCGGTCAGGGCAGGGGCCCGGCCGGCGCGCGTGCGCACAGCCCCCAAGGCCCCCCGCCGTCCACCCACCTCCTTTCTGTGAGGCAAGGCGCCTCCAGTTAACCCACACACGACCGATCGGAGGCAGAACGGCAGCCCCTCGGCGGCCGGCCGGCGCACGCGTGGCCGGCCCGAGCCCACCGCCACCGCTCACACGGCCCGCGCTCCCCCGCCAGAGGGGAGCACGGGACGTGCGCTCGCCAGACCAGGCGGCGCCCTTCCCCGCGTGGGAGGGGCGCGTCTCACTCAACCGCCTCGACCCGCACAGCCAACGAGCTCCCTCAGGACCCACGCGCGGACACCATGGCGGCGACCGGAGGAGGGGGCGCTGGGGGCGGGAGCGACACACCACCGCTCGGCCTCGGGCACCTGAGAGACAGCCCGGGGCGCTCCAGGAGCACCGCAAAGGCCCAGGCGGAGCCAGCGCTCGTGCAATACCCGAGAGGGCAGCACGGCGGGCCAGCGGGACAGCACCCCCACCGCCGCGGAGGGGGGCGGCCCACGAGGCGACGACCACAAGAGGCGAAAGCGAGGAGTGCCTGCTGCGTCAGAGGACCCCCGCTGACCCACGCCGGACGCCACGAGGCAGACGGCGGGGTCGGGACAGCGAGGTCGGGCCGGGTTCCGCACCCCAGTGCCTCCCAACGCACCGCCCGCAGGCGGGGATGGGAGACGGGGGAAACCCCGCGGGCGGGACGAGAAGAACGGGTCTCATTCACCACGAATGCCCGCCCCTCGCCCGTCGCGGCTCGGTCCCGGCCCGGGAGAGCGTGACATCACCACATCGATCAGGGAAAGCATCCCCGGAGCAGGGTCGGCCAGCCAGCCACAGCCTCCCCAGAGGCCAGCGAGCAGATCAGCCTGGCCATCCCCAGCTCCAGGACAGGGGCGGCAGACAACCCGGCAGAGACGAGGAATGCCTGACACGCACGGCACGGAGCCAGCGGGAGTGGGGTTGTCTCGGCCGCCCCAGGTGCCCGCAGCGGGGAGCGCACGGTGGCAGGGTAAGCCCGCGCCACCTTCCCCGCCGCCCCCAGGTGGGTCAGAGACCCGGACCCAAGGCGGCACCGGGAGCTGGGACGCTCGGATGCATGAGAGACCGGGCACACGGGCCCCAGCAGGCGGCTCAAGCACGAGCAGGGCCGGCTAGCCGGGTCACCGGGAGGCCGAAGACCCGCGACGCATCCAAGAGACCCAACCTCTCCAGCGACAGGTCGCCAGAGGACAGCGTGTCAGCAATAACCCGGTGGCCCAAAATGCCGGCTCGGAGTGAAACATATACCTCCCCAGGAGACAGGAGGTCGAGTCACCGACCACGCCGCCGGCCCAGGGAACCCGCGACACGGGCATCTGTCCCCAAAATCGCCACCATCGCAGCCAGACACGGAGCACCCAGGGCCCTCTGGTCGACCCCAGGACACACGCCGGAGCAGCGCCGGGCCAGGGACGTCCTCCCGGCCACCCGTGCCACGCAGGGGCCGGCCCGAGTCTCCAGAGCGAGACTCGGAAGCGTTTCCGGCCGTCCCCTCGTACGACCGGGACACACGAGGGACCGAAGGCCGGCCAGGTGTGACCTCTCGGGCCGCACGCGCGCTCAGGGAGCGCTCTCCGACTCCCCACGGGGACTTGCAAACAACAGGTCACGGCAGAGGGACCGCTCCCCGGCACCCGGGGGACGAGGCAGGACGGTCCCCGGCTCCCCACGGGGACTTGCAGAAAAAATTCGGCCGCTGCCTCAGACGGCCAGGATGCGCGCGGGCCCGCGACCGGGCCGGGAAGGGTGTCCCCAGCCTCCCACCCCAAGCCCGGTGGGTCCCCGCGGGTCGCGGGTCAGGCCTCGGGAGCCGCGGCGTGCTGGTCGACCAACCCCGGCAGCCCCACACCCGGCTCTGGCCCGAAAGCGCAGCGACAACCTCTCCCCACATAAGCCTGCACGCCTGAGCTCTGACTCACAAGTGACGCGCCAGAGCTCTGGCGCGACCGGGACAGCCCGGCTGACGACCGCGGTCTTTCCGGAGCTCTGCCTAGCTCACAGCGGGGACGGTCCCCTCCCTCGGCAGCTGCCACCGCAGCTCCGGAAGCCAAGGGAACGATATAAAAGCGGCCGCCAGATGGAGTCCGACAACCGTCGCGAACGTCACCAAGACAGATCCGGATGGCAGGCCGGCCCGCGGACCGCAAAACCGAAACCGTGAGTCGAGAGACGCTATCCCGAGGCCGAAAACGCAGCCCCTGTACCCCAACCCCACAGAAACGGTCCCCAAACCCTGTCTCTGCATGGACCGCGACACAGTCAGAAGACAACCCACGGCGTGTGGATGTTCGGAGAGGCATCTCGGTGGGAGAAACAACAAGCAAGGACTCGGTCGCGGGTCGTTGAGGACACAGGGAGACACAGAATGCGTAGGCTCTTCCTGAATCCAGACAGAGAAGGAGGGAGGGAGGGAGGGAGGGAGGGAGGGAGGGAGGGAGGAAAGGCAGGCAGGCAGGCAGGCAGGCAAACATAAAGAAGGAAACAGAGAAAGAAAGAAAGGAAGGAAAACCTAAAGGAGAGAAAGAAAGAAAAGAGAAGAAAAGAGAAGACAAATATTAATATAAGTATTTCCATTTGTATATAGGTATAACATATAAAACTACATTAAAATAGAAAAAAATTTATATGCATACACATGAATGAACAGATAAAAATGAATAAACAAAAAATAAGATAACATAACATAAGCAAATAGGCCAGGCGCGGTGGCTGACGCCTGTGATCCCAGCACTTTCAGAGGCTGGGGGAGAGAGAGAGAAAAAAAATGAAAGAAAGAAAGAAAGAAAGAAAGAAAGAAAGAAAGAAAGAAAGAAAGAAAGAAAGAAAGAGAGAGAGAGAGAGAGAGAGAGAAAGAAAGAAAGAAAGAAAGAAAGAAAGGAAGAAAGAAAGAAAGAGAGAGAGAAAGAAAGACAGAAAGAAAGAAAGAAGAAAGAGAGAGAGAGAGGGAGAAAGACAGCGAGAAAGAAAGACGAGAGAAGAAAGAAAAAAAAAGAAAGAGGAAAGACAGGAAGAAAGACAAAGCAAGAAAGCAAGAAAACAAGACAGCAAGAAAGCACGACAGAAAGAGAGAAAGAGACAGAAAGAAAAAGCAAGAAAGCAGCAGAGAGAGAGAGAGAGAGAGAGAGAGAGAGAGAGAGAGAGGCGCGAGGCGAGGCGAGGCGAGGCGAGGCGAATCTACCTGCTTTCACTACATGTGGGGAGAATCAGGAAAGCCCCCACTAACAACAAGGCCTGAAGTGGAGCTGCCATCTGTGAAATCCGAGCAGAAGAGTCCACACGGGTTAAAGACACGAAGAAAGACAGGGAAACAACTGCTCAAAGAGAAGAACAATCTGGCCCAGCCAGGGTCTGTCTCCTGAAGTTGTGTGGGCAACGAGGGAGTGGGACGGAGGGAGGGAGTGGGACGGAGGGAGGGAGGGCCTCCGAGGCTCGTGTCAAACAATAAATGATAATAAAATAAAAGGAAGTTAAAAAAAAAAATTGCGCATCATTCGTAGCATCACTGACGCCTCGAAAGGCGAGAGGCATGTGTTTATGTCACTGTGGGACTGTTTTCTTTTTTCTTTTCTCTTTTTCTTCCCTCTCTTCCCGGAAACTCACTTTTTAATTATTTCATTTTCCTTTTCTTTTTTTTTTTTTAATTTTTAATTTTACTTTCATTTTTACTTTTATTTTTAATTGCTTGAGAGGTTGTCTCCCTCTCTCGCCCAGGCTGGTGTACAGTGGCGCGATCTCGGCTCACTGCAACCTCCGCCTCCCAGGTTCAAGTGATTCTCCTGCCTCAGCTCGGCCTCCCGAGTAGCTGAGATTACAGAGGCGCACGACCATGCCCGGCTAATTTTTGGTATTTTGACTAGAGACGGACGGGGTTTCACCATACTGGCCCTGCTCGTCTGACCACCTCGTGATCCAGCGATCCACCACCCTCGGCGTCCCAAAGTGCTGGGATGACAGGCTTGAGCCACCGCGCCGGGCCTAGTTATTCCTTTTATTTTATTTCTAATTTTTAATTGTACGTATGCACGTATGCATGTATGTATGTATGTATGTATGTATGTATGTATGCATGCATGCATGTATCTATCCTTTTCTTTTTTTTTGAGACGGACAGAGAGAGACAGTGAGAAACAGAGAGAGAGAGAGAGAGACAGACAGACAGACAGAGAGAGAGAGAGAGAAACAGACGGGGGGGGAGAGAGAGAGAGAGAGAGAGAGAGAGAGAGAGAGAGACCAACAGACAGAAGGACAGGCAGAGAAAGAGAGTAAGACAGAAGACAGACACAGGGAGAGAGACAAGCGGGGGGGGGGGGAGAGAGAGAGAGAGAGAGAGAGAGAGAGAGAGCTCCCAGACATCACGAAGCCGTTTCAATGACATATTCTCTCTGGTCTTTGTCTGGGGATATTCAGTTTTTCAACGTAGGCCTCAAGGGCTCCCAGATGTCCCTTTCGAATCTCTACAAAGAGAGTGTCTCCAACCTGCCTAATCAAAACAAAGGTGTAACCCTTTAGGATGAGTCCACACATCGCAAAGCAGTTTCTCAAATACATTCTTTCTAATTTTCATCTGGGAATATTAGGTGATTCACCATAGGCCTAAAGGGACTCCCAAAAATCCATTCAGAGAGACTGCCCAAAAAAAGTGTTTCTAACCTGATGAATCCAAAGAATGGTGTATCGCTAAGAGATCAATCTACGCATCACAAATCAATGTGACAGATAGCCTCTCTCTGGTTTTAATCTGTGGATAGTCTGCTTTCCAACGTAGGCCTCAATGGGTTTCCAAATGTCCCCTCACAGATTCTACGGAAAGCGTGTTTCCAACCTCCTGGTTCAAAAGAATTATCCGTTCGAGGTGAATCCACACGTCAAAAAGCAGTTTCACCAGCAGCAGTTTTTCTCCTTTTCCTCTGGGGATGTTCACTTTCACCAGGAGCCACAAAGGGCTCCCAAATGTCCCTTCGAAGATTCTGCAAAGAACTGCTTCCAATCGGCCGCGTGCAGCGGCTCACGCCTGTCATCCCAGCATTTTGGGAGGCAGAGGCGGGTGGATCACCTGAGGTCAGGAGTTCGAGACCAGCCTGGCCAAAACGGTGAAACCCCATCTCTACCAAGAACACAAAAAATTTGCCGGGCTTGGTAGCGGGTGCCTGTGATCCCAACTACTTGGGAGGCTGAGGCAGGAGAATCCCTTCAACTGGAAGGCAGAGGTTGCAGTGAGCCGAGATGGTGTCACTGCACTCCAGCCTGGGGGACAGAGTGAGAGTCTGTCTTAAAAAAAATAAAAACATTAAGAAAAAAATACTACTACTACAACAACAACAACAACAACAACAACAACAACAACAACAACAAAATGCTTCCAATCTGCTGAATCAACAGAAAGGTTTAACTCAGTAAGAGGAATCTACACATCGCTAAAAAGCAGTTTTACAGATAGCTTCTTGTTAGTTTTTATCTACAGTTTCCTGGTTTTCACCCTAGGCCTCGAATAGCTCCCAAATGTCCTTTTGCAGATTCTACAAAAGGGCCGCTTCCAACCTGGTATATCAAAAGAAAGGTTTCACTCTGTGAGATGAATCCACACACGACAAAGCAGTTTCAGAGACAGCTTCTTTCTAGTTTTTATTTGGGGATATTCGGTTTTTCACACTAGGCCTCAGTGGGCTCCCAAAGGTATACTCGCGGATTCTACAGAAAGAGTGCTTCAAACCTCCTCAATCAAAAATTAGTTGTAATTCGGTGCCATGAATCCACACATCACAAAGCGGTATCATAGAGAGCTTCTTTCTATTTCTCTGGTGGGGATACTCGGTTTTTCACAACAGGCCCCAGTGGGCTCCCAAATGTCCATTCTGCTTCCAAACTGCTGAATCCAAAGGCAGTTTTAACTCGGTATGATGAATCCACACGTCACAAAGCTGTTTCATGAAGACCTTCTCTCTCGTTTTTATCTGAAAACATAAGATTTTTTCACCATACGACACAAGGGTCTCCGAAATGTACACAGACAGATTCAACAAAAAAACCCTTCCAACCTGCTGAGTAAAAAGAAAGGTTTAACTCTGCGAGACGAATACACACACGACAAAGCAGCTTCACAGAGAATGGTGTTTTTTGTTTGTTTGTTTGCTTGCTTGCTTGCTTGCTTGCTTGCTTTTTGGTTTGTTTTCTTGGTTTTTTTTTTTTTTTTTTTTTTTTTTTTGGAGACGCACTTTCGCTCTTGTTGCTCAGACTGGAGCGCAATGGCGCCATCTCGCCTCACTGCGACCTCCGCCTCCCAGGTTCAAGCAATTCTCCTGCCTCCGTTTCCCTTCCCGAGTAGCTGGGATTACAGGCATGTGCCACCACGCCCGGCTAATTTTGTATTTTCAGTAGAGACGGGGTTTCTCCATGTGGGTCAGTCTGGTCTCGAACTGCCGACCTCAGGTGATCTGCCAGCCTCGGCCTCCCAAAGTGCTGGGATGACAGGCGTGAGCCACCGCGCCCGTACAATTGTATTGTATCGTATTGTATTGTATTTACATTGATTGATTGATTGATTGATGCTGCCTGATCAAAGGTCACTCAGGCCCAGTCGTCAAAGTGGCGATTTCCTAGGCAACAAGGAAGGGGGGAGCTTGGAGGTGGGGGCGGGGGCGGTGGAGAAGACACAGTTGCCCCAGGCTGTGCGCAGGCGGCCTGAGCTTCCTTCCTCTGTTGAGGCCTCCATTTTCAGAGTAACAGTGGCCGCTAGGTGATGCCCGACGTCTGCCAATGAGACTGTCAGCCCGGAATGAATTGGGATCGCCTGGAGGGGGAGGCGGGAGGGGGAAGGATGGAGGCCCCCACAGCACAGTGGGTCACCGCGCCCTTCCAGGCGATCCCCACAACTAATCGACCAGGGCCCCTGGGGGCACACAGCCTAAGACCCCAGCCATCGGATCATCTGGAACTTCTGTCCGAAGACGAGAGACGAGAGACCGACTGGAAATTCTCTCGGTCAAGGTCCAAACGTAAAAGAATCACTGACACAGACACCAGGACTAACTAAGACAATTTGTAAAAGTTTCCGTGTTTTGGGTGAATCCGCGTATTTCTGGATCACAAAATTACTGATTTTGAACATTGCGGTTTTTCCACTCCTTACGTGTACGGTCCTGTGATAGACAGACCAGGGGACTCCTCAGCTCAGAGTCCATGAGGCCAGAAGCTGACATCCTAAATTTCTATGTAGAATGAATTTCAGCAAGCCAGCCAAACACTCTGCCGTAAAACTGTCCGGAAGACAAGCGGTGGTGTTTCGGGGGCGGATTTGGGGGGGGGGGGGGAGCCGGGTGCGGTACGCTCACGCCTGTCATCCCCGCACTTTGGGAGGCCGAGGGCAGGCGGATCCCTCGAGATGGTGGCCATTGCACTCCAGCGTGGGCAACAAGAGCGAAAACTCCGTCCAAAACAAGAACAACAACAGAAACGTGAAGTGCCGTCTGCTGTTCTTTTTGCTTCCCACCCCGAGAAGAACAGAATACAGCTGTTGTCTCCCTGCCCGCCTGCCTGCCTGCCTGCCTGCCTGCCTGCCTGTCTGCGTGCCTGTCTGTCTGTCTGTCTGTCTGTCTGTCTGTCTGTGACAGGGTCTCGCTCTGTCTTTCGCCCAGACTGGAGTGCAGTGACACCATTGTGGCTCACTGCAGCCTCAACTTCCCCGGGGTTAGGGGATTCTTCTAAGGGATCCTACGGCCTCGGCCTCCCAAAGTGTTGGGGTTACAGGCGTGAGCCATCAGCACCCGGCCTGAGTTCATACATCTGGTCTCACTACGCCTTAACCACACGCCCGTGAAGCACTCAAGTCAAGAGAGAGTCGGCAAGAGACTTTCAGCATTCTCTCCCAAAACCAGTGAGGTGGATGGCGGCCCTGTGTTTCCCAAGCTCCTGTGGTTTTAAGTGGCCACGCGTAGAGGATAGATAGATTTAAAATGTTTCCAGAGAGGCGCAAGCCACAGTCATTCAGGACATCCGAGCGCGAGATGGGGTTTCTGACAGCGACTTAAGGGCCAGGGAGGGCCAGAGTCTGCCGAGGCCCTCGTTCCAGTGGTGGGGCCGATGGAACCCAAGGCTGAGGGAGCCAGCAGTCCGCACAGAGAGAGCTCCAGCCCTAGGCCCCACCGTGCAGACCGACTCAGAAGGAAGAGAGTCCCTCATCCTACATACGTCACATCCCTCCACTGAACTTGGGAGCGGATCCGTTTTCCAAACATGAGGTGACTCTCGGTTCGAAATGGATCACAAGGGGCCGGGCTTTCCAGAGTCGGCATGATAAAGCAGTCATTCTGTGGCACAGAACGAGGTGTGGCTCTTATCTAGACTCCGCAGTGAAAGCCAGTGAAACAGGGCGAAACCCCGTGTCTACTAAAAATTAAAAGAGGAGCCGGGCATGGTGCCGCTTGAAGGCAGGAGAATCGCTGGAACCCGGGAGGCAGAGGTTGCAGTGAGCTGAGATCACACCACTGCACTCCAGCCTGGGGGACAGAGCGAGACCGCATCTCAGAAACAGACAAACACACAAAGCCAATCAAGGTGTTTAACTCAACGTGTCACCCACGGGTCTCTCGACAGGATACATCCAGCACC
>NC_133415.1:40842500-40852500 GCF_049350105.2 Macaca mulatta | reverse complement strand
CCATTGCTTGGAAATCACTCGTGGGAACACACACTTATGGGTCACGTGTGAAGAATTTTCCTTTGTCTATTTTTTTTCCCCTTTTTTTCGTGTGTGTGTGTGTGTGTGTGTGTGTGTGTGTGTGTGTGTGTGTGCGTGCGTGTGCGCGCGCGGTGGGACGGAGTTTCGCTCTTGCTGCCCAGGCTGGAGTGCAATGGCGCGATCTCGGCTCACTGCAACCTCCGCTTGCCAGGTTCCAGCGATTCTCCTGCGTCTGCCTCCCGAGTAGCTGGGATTACAGGCCTGCGCCCCCATGCCCGGCTAATTTTGTATTTTTAGTAGAGACGGGGTTTCTTCATGTGGGTCAGGCTGGCCTCGAACTCCCGACCTCAGGTGATCCACCCGCCTCGGCCTTCCAAAATGCTGGGATGACGGGCATGAGCCACCGTGCCCGGCCTTAGCCGTTTATTTTAAAGTCGAGGAGCTTATCAGGGAAATACGAGAAGTTTGGACATCACAGGTGACAGAGAGAAAGGTCTGCAAATGGCCCTTCCATCCAAGTGGGGACCCGGCCTCGATCTCCCGAAATCATGCACCCAGTGGGGAAGCCCGGCAAGGCCCGTCTGTGTAGATTCCTCTCGGCCTCTCTAAGCACGCACTTCTCACTTTGGTGGAAGGGGCAGGGCCCTCTCTGGGACGGGGGAATCTGACAGACAAAGAGACAGACGTAGAAAAAGAGAGATCGACAGACAGAGACAGAGAGAAACGGACAGAAAGAGCGAGAGAGCGAGAGAGCGAGAGCGAGAGCGAGAGAGAGAGAGAAACAGACTAGACAGGGAGGGGGAGAGAGGGAGAGAGACAGACAGAGACAGACAGACAGGCAAAAAAGAGAGTAAGACAGAAGACAGACACAGTGAGTGAGAGACACAGGTAGAGAGAGAGAGAGAGAGAGAGAGAGAGAGAGAGAGACAGAGAGACAGAGAGAAAGAGAGGGACAGGCAGACAGATAAAGAGAGTGACAGAGAAAGACATAGACGGACAGTGAGAGACAGAGAGAAAGAGACAGAGAGAGAGAGAGAGAGAGAGAGAGAGAGAGAGAGAGAGAGGCAGACAGACAGACAGGCAAAGAAAGAGAGTAAGACAGAAGACAGACACAGTGAGAGAGACAGGAAAGACAGAAACGGACAGAGAGAGACAGAGAGGAACAGACAGAAAGAGAGAGGGTCCTAGCCCAATAGCGATACAGTGCCATTTCTTTCATTTCCTCTTTCTTTCCTTCTTTCTTTCTTTCTTTCTTTCTTTCTTTCTTTCTTTCTTTCTTCTTTTTTTATTTTTTTATTTTTTTGAGACGGAGTCTTGCTCTGTCACCCAGGCTGGAGTGCAGTGGCGCGATCGCAGCTCCCTGCAACCTCCGCCTCCCGGGTTCACACCATTCTCCGGCCTCAACCTCCCGAGTAGCTGGGACTACAGGCGCCGGCCACTACACCCAGATAATTCGTTTGTTTTTTTTGGAGAGACGGGGTTTCACCATGTTAGCCAGGATGGTCTCGATCTCCTGACCTGGCGATCCGCCCGCCTCAGCCTCCCAAAGTACTAGGATGACAGACGTGAGCCACTGCGTTCAGTCTACAGTGCCGTATCTCAGAAATCACTCACAGGAACAGACACTTACAGGTCATGTGTAGAGTTTCTTTTTTTGTTTTGTTTTGTTTTGTTTTGTTTTGTTCCGTTTTGTTTTGTTTTGCACGAGGAGGTGGCGGGATGGAGTTTCGCTCTTGCGTCCCAGGATGGAGTGAAATGGCAGAGGGGACTCAGGGAGTCAACCTATGGCAGAGATGGCACGTCATTCAGAGCGTAACGTCCACAGCGAAAGGTGGTAGGGCCGGCACTTTTAAAGGCTGAAATCCCGGCGGCTCAGGCCTGTCGTCCTCGCACTTTGGGAGGCCCAGGAGAACGGATCACTTGAGGTCAGGAGTTCGAGACCAGTGCGGCCAACATGGAGAAACCCCGTCTCTACTCAAAATACAAAAATTAGCCGGATGTGGTGGTGTGCGCCTGTAATCCCAGCCACTGAAGAAGAATCACTGGAATCCGGGAGGCAGAGGTTGCAGTGAGCCGAGGGAGTGCCACTGCACCCCCGCCTGGGTGACAGACTGAGAGAGACTCAGTCCCTCCCTACCAAAAAAGAAAGAAAGAAAGAAAGAAAGAAAGAAAGAAAGAAAGAAAGAAAGAAAGAAAAAAAAAAAAAAAAAAGAAAAAAGAAAAAAAAAACACAGGGACCGCCACCGGGCGCAGTGGCTCACACATGTAATCCCAGCACTTTGGGAGGCCGAGGTGGGCGGATCACCTGAGGTCAGGAGTTCAAGAGCAGCCTGGCCCACATGGTGAAACTCCGTCTCTACTAACATAGAAACATCTTCGGAGCATGATGGTGGGTGCCTGTAATCCCAGCTGCTCAGGAGGCTGAGACGGGAGAATCGCTTGAACCTGGGAGACGGTGGTTGCAGTGAGCCGAATCGCACCACCGCACTCCAGGCTGGGTGGCTGAGTGAGACTCTGTCTTAAAACAACAACAACAACAGCAGCAAAAAAAAAATAGCAAACGCACAAAAAAAGAACAGGCCAAAATACTCCATTGTCACTGAACGTTCCGCCACCAGACCGGAAACCCCCTGACTCAGGTCAAGGAGGTGGTGTTTCCTTCTCTCTGTCTCTGTCTCTGTCTCTCTCTCTCTCTCTCTCTCTCTCTCTCTCTCTCTCTCTCTCCCTCCCCCCCCCCAACTTTTATGTCTTGTTCAAGCAGACATGTGCAAGATTGTTACACAAGTAAACTTCTGACTGGGGGGTTCAGTGTGCAGATGATTTCATCACCCGGATAACTCAGCGCAGTACCCGACAGTTTTCGTGGTTTGGTTTTTTGTTTTGTTTTGTTTTGTTTTGTTTTTCCCTGAAGATGTCTCTCCTTCCACACCTCCTCCCTCAAGTAGGCTCCCGCCTCCCTGGTCCCCCTCGTTCTGCCCACGAGTTCTCATTATTTAGTTCCCAGTTATAGATGAGAACACGCGGTCTTTAGCTGATCGTTGCTTTCATCTTCGGCGGTGGCGGTGAAAGAGGCATGACACGAAATCGACCCTTAGGACGCTCCCCTCCGTCCACACCCCACACCCCCTCCCCACACACACCCTCATTCCTGCCCCCCCTCCTCAAACCCAAGACAGGAAGAAAGGCAGATATTAAAGTCAGAGGTCAGCCTCCAAGACGGTGGAGGCAAGGGATCTGAAAGGGTGAGCAAGCGATAGGGGTCGGGGGATGTCGTGGCCGAGCTAGCAAAAATAGGGGACCGACTTTCCAGCCCCAGCACACCCCCAATCCTCAACCGCAGCTAGCCTCTGGGTGGGGTTGCGCCTGTAAAAGCTTCTGAATGGAGAGAAGCCCAAGGCTATGGAAGGCATCAGCTCCAAGTCCGGGAAGGGAACAGGGCTTTGTGCATTGGAATGGGGCTTTAGAAGGCGGTGCTGCGGTTTCCAAAGCGACACGCCTCGCCTCGCCTCGCCTCGCCTCGCCCCGCCCCGCCTCGCCCAGAGCGAAACTCCGTCTCAAAAAAATAATAATAATTTTAAGATAATAATAATACTAAAAAATAAATAAATAAATAAATAAATAAATAAGAAATAAATAGTTAGTACAGCGGTCGTGGTCGTGAATCATTCCCCGGAGTCCAGGCGCAGTGGCTCACGCCCGTCACGCGAGCACTTTGGGACGCCGGGGCAGAAGGGTTGCAACAACATGATGAGACCCTGTCTGTGCAAAAACAGTTGAAAAGGAAGGCCGGGCGCGGCGGCTGACGCCTGCCGTCCCAGCACTTTGGGAGGCCGGGGAGGGAGAATCACCTGAGGTCGGGAGTTGGAGACCAGCCTGACCAACATGGAGAAGCCCCGTCTCTAGTAAAAATACAAAATCAACCAGACGTGGTGGTGCATACCTGCAACCCGAGCTACTACTCGGGAGGCAGACTCAGGAGAATCTCTTGAACCCGGGAGGCAGAAGTTGCGGTGAGCCGAGATCCGCGCCATTGCACTCCAGTCTGGGCAACAAGAGCGAAACTCTGTCTCGGGAAAAAGAAAAATAAAACAATAAAAATTGAAAATCATCTGGGCACAGTGGCGCATGCCCCGTGGTCCCAGGCACTACACTCTGGAGGCTGAGGTGGAAGGATCGCTTGAGTCCAGGAGCGTCCACACTGCAGTGAGTTTGGTTTTGATGGCACCACTGCCAGGGTGACAGAGTGAGACGCCGTCTGTAAATCAGTCAAGCAATCAATCAGATCACTGCAAGGAGCTCTCTATGTCTTACTTTCAATAGGTGTCTCTTCAGGCCAAGCAGGCATGGTGCCTCACGCCAGTAATCCCAGCACTTTGGGAGGCCGAGGTGGGATGAAAGAAGGAAGGAAGGAAGGAAGGAAGGAAGGAAGGAAGGAAGGAAGGAAGGAAGGAAGGACAGACAGAACAAAAAGTTTTACAACCCTTTTTTTCATAGTGTCAGGAATTTACAGATAATACAAGTAGTTTAGGTCAGGGGCCGATGTTATTAGTATTACTTTTTTTTTTTTTTTTTTAACTCCTACGGCCTGGTGGTGGTGCCAAGGTTGTCTGGCTATTTATCTGACTTTTGTTTGTTTCTAACGTTTTGCTTTCTCTCTTTCCTCCTGTCTTGTGAACTAGGCAAGGTGGGGGGAGGAGGGCAGCAGGAGCAGTAGAGGTCTCCTTCCTCATCCCCCACTTTGAGAATTTTCACTAATTAGTGGGCGGGTTCCCTTTCATTTTTACTTTTTGGGTCTTTTAGCGAGACAGAGTGATAGCGTTTTATGTAATACACTTGTGTGGAAGTTTTCTGACGAGCCATGGTAGCTACAAAACCTTTTATCATTGGAAGGAGCAAGTGTAATACACAGGGGCGCAGCAAGCAAGTAAGTTTCTTTTTTTTTTTTTTTTTTGAGACCGAGTCTCGCTCTGTCACCCAGGCTGGAGTGCTGTGGCCGGATCTCAGCTCACTGCAAGCTCCGCCTCCCGGGTTCACGCCATTCTCCTGCCTCAGCCTCCTGAGTAGCTGGGACTACAGGCGCCCGCCACCTCACCCGGCTAGTTTTTTTGTATTTTTTAGTAGAGACAGGGTTTCACCGTGTTAGCCAGGATGGTCTCGATCTCCTGACCTCGTGATCCGCCCGTCTCGGCCTCCCAAAGTGCTGGGATGACAGGCTTGAGCCACCGCGCCCGGCCAGCAAGTTTCTATTACAAGTAATACACTTACAGTGAGGGTTTTACATTTTCTACAGCTGGAAACTCTTTTCTAAATGAAGACCTAGGATCAAACCTGTGTTAAACCTGAACAGGCACATGTACTAACTTTGTCATGTCTTAAGCAGGTTAGTTTTTAACTGGGCCTTAAAACCTTTTTTTAGCAAGTAAAACAGTATTTTTTAATCAGAGAAGTTTTTACGAGCCCGACGCTTGAACTTGCGGCGTCTGTTTGGGGAAAGAGTTGGTTAAAGTCATGTTATCTTGAGGCATTAACCCTTCTGCTTCTCCAGGCCATTGGTCTCTTACGTTAGCCCTTCTATCAACATAACATGAAGAAACATCTAGGCTGCCAGCAATGTTTTCAGCCTACTGAGGAAATAGGTTTTTTTCTGTTTTTTTATTTTTATTTTTTAAATTTTTGGCTAAAGGAGGAGGTTCTGGTAACTTCTGGTTTATATGTTTAAAGAATGACTGAAAGACCTTGCGATCGTTGCTGGGCTGGACGGGTCTGGGTTTCCTAAGCAGTACGTGTACAGTGGGGACACCTTACATAGGTGTTTCTTCTAGCATGGTTATGGGTGGGGGGTGGGGTGGGGTGGTAACAACAACAAAGCAATGTATAGCATATTCATATCCAGCAAGGACGAAAGAGGTCCTCACCTGGGAAAAAGGTTGAATACAGCGACAGAACAATAGGAAAACAGTTAGTATTCTAGGAAAACTATCTGTCTTAAGATTTTTAACTACATTGACTTGCTTGATGAGTCCTCAAGCTTCGGCCGTGCATAGACTAGTCAGCTGCCGGTGTGTGACTAGAGCAGGGCTTGTGGTCCTCAGCAGCAGCTTGGAGCTTGGTCTCGTCTCAGGATCAGCCGGGCTGGATGATCTGCGCCCTGTTAGCCGGTCCACTTGTCCTGAGCTGTCGGTGTTAGCTGACTGTGGTGGATCCAAGACGCAACACCTGCAACTTTAACAGCAGTGGGAGTGGACAAGGTTACAGTATAGGGCTCATCCTATATGGGTTGTAGAAAAATTAGGTTTTACTTTAAACAGAGTCCCTAGATTTAAATGGGTGTCAGGCTTATAGGCATTATTTTTCTTTATTTAATTATGAACACTTCGTATGGCTATTTTGAAAGGCTGCATTTGCCTTTTAAAGGTTAATTTCTTTAGTTTCCGGAGGTCACCTTTTATTTGACCTACGATTTGCGGGTGGCCAACTGAACACAATCTTACAGGGCAGATACCTAGTTTGTTTGGTAGGGGTGCACCTGACTCGGAGGAGGACCGTAGGCAAAAACCTGATTTTATCTTAAGTGAATTTCCTGGCATATATCTATATATCTATCTATATCTATATCTATATCTGTATCTGTGTGTGTGTGTGTGTGTGTGTGTGTGTGTGTGTGTGTGTGTGTGTATATATATACATCTATCTATCTATCTATCTATCTATCTATCTATCTATATCTATATGGCAACCCTTTTTTTTTCGTTTTGTTTTTTGGTCGCCAGTAGCTGCTCGCTCGAGTGTCCAGTTCATGCGTTCCACCTTTTGTTGAACTTTGTGGCCGATAGGCTGCGTGTAACCTCTGTTGTATTGTTAACAGTCTTGTTAAATCTTGCACTATTCCAGCTACAGCTACAAATGCTGGCCTATTGTCTGACTTTAAAATCAGAGGTAGTCTTAAACCTGGGGATAATGTCTTTTAACAGTACTTTAGTCACTTCTTGTACTTTTTCTGTCCTGGTGGGGAAAACTGTAACTTACCCTGAAAAGGTGCAAACAAGCACTAGCCTCCAGCAGGGGGCAGTCCTGTAAAGTCTATAAGCAAGTTTTCACAAGGTATGGCTCTTTTTCCTGTTTCAGTTTCTTAGAGGAGGAGTTCCCCCCTCCCCCCATCCCCACCCCCACTCCGCCCCTTTGTCACTGTATCTAGTGGCTGAGCCTTCAGTGAGAAATTGGAATCCAGATACGGCAGAGTCTTGCTGTTTGTAACTTCTAATGTGACCATGGGCTCCTGGGAGCCTAATGAGAAGGTGCCTAGTCTGCCCTAGTCTTTACATTCTTCAGCTCCCGTCAGCCTGATCAGATGAGTGTCTGGTTCCTCCAAGGTGCAGCAGCCCTTGGCCGATGGCCTCTTTGTCTTGCGGCCTTGGCCATTTCCTGTATTGCCTTCTGAACATTTACCCTTCTAGAGTCTTTTTTTTTTTTTTCCATCTCGCACATTAATCTCTCTCTAGCCTTGTCCGGCTCTGGAATCCTTGCCTAACTTGACTTCGGTCATGTCTACATCCACGTCCGCGGCCTCTCACAATGCTGCTTCCCCCCCCCGCGTTCTCACGCTCCTACGGCCAGCTGGTGGGGCCCGAGAAACGGCACGGGCCCTGCCCCCGCCCACGCACTGCTGTCTGTCTCTCCTGTTTTCTTTTGATTCTCTATCTTTACACTTGCTTTTAGTCTTTCTTTTTCTTTTGCTCTTTTCCCTCTTTTCTAGAGTTTAACAGGCTCTTTTCTTTATACACTTGGAGGGTGAAACAGGCATACCGAGAGTCAGCGTAAATGTTTACAGTCTTACCCTCACCGAGTTCTAAGGCCCGGATTAAAGCAATGAGCCCAGCTTAACGACAGCGTCCAGGGTTACCACCGCATATTCTGCACATCTCTCCCCTCGTGGGTTGGTGAAGCTGTTCCCGTCCACGCATAGCTCCTAGTGTACTGATGCCCAAGGCTGGTCCCGGAGGTCAGATCTGCTAGAGTACACTGGAGTCCAACACCTCTACACAGTCATGCTCGACAGGGCTCTAGCTGTCGGGAGCAAGGCGGTGGGTTCAGGGTGTTCCCAGTTTAGTAGCTCAATGGTTGAAAAGGGCTGATAGATGAAAGTCTGTTGCCCACCCCCCTCCCCCCGGGATGTGGGCCTGGTCATTATAATAGACAGGTCCTCGTATCTCCCTGAGAGGCATTTACAGAGCTCGAGTAAGACCAGATCTGAGATGGCCCACTTGACTATCTCGACTTCTTTCCTTGGCCTCTGGAGGCTCCGATCCTTCCCTTCGAGGTGAGACCTGGGGCGTGTCAGCTCCTGAATCTCATTTCTGAGGGGGTTGTTGGCCTCGGTGAAGCGGGGTAGGCTGGGAAACATGGAGAAAGAATCTGTGTTATCTCTCGTGGCTCCCGTAAAAACTGGCTTCTCTTGCCGTTTCCTGGGACTCCCTTTTTAAAAAAACTCTGTGTCTGCCGGCGAAGCCGCTCTTACTTTTACTTTTGGCTATTTTGCACAAAGTTGTTAAACAGGGCTAAATTAACGCTGGCTTTGTCTATAATCTATTTCGCCGTGAGTCCATATAAAGGAATTTGATCTAGGTACACAGGCTGTCCTCCGACCCCGTCACCACCTGAACTACACGGCCAATTGTTCTCTGCCTGTAGTTCCTTCCGTGGGCCATCCAACAGCAGAAGAGGGCAATTCTAATTCACCCAGAGTTCGTGACCTCTAGGGGGTTAACTGAACTCTATAATCTCCTGCAAAACCTTTTGTAAGGTTCTGTAACATGCATTTTAGTAGGGTAAGTTGTGACGACTTGATGACTTTCCTTTTATTTTTCTTTTTGAAACGTTTTTAAGAGGGCTCCTAGCAGAGTGGGCTTACTTTGTGTCTGACCTATGTTTCTCTCGAGACGAAACAACATTCACCCTACGAGAAGGAAAGGGTAAAAGGTCACTCAGTCACGTAATTCACACTAAATCAAAATGAAAGCTAAAACCAAAGTGTCGTTAAGGGCACACCTGTTCGTCAAGCAATTTAAGCCAAACCAAAATCAGGAGCAAGACCAAAGTGGCAATCAAGGCAGGCCTGTTTATCAAGCAATTCAAGTCAAGTCAAAATCGAAACCGAAACCAAAGTATCAACCAATGAATTCAAGTCAAGTCAGAAACCAAAACCAAAGTGCCGGTAGAGGCACGCCGTGGGTGATCAGGCCACGCTTCCACTCAAACGGAGTGGGGGAAGTTCCAAAGAGCAGTCTCAGCAAGTTTCAGATGTCCGGACTGAAAGTGCCAGTTCCTTCCCAGTGTCCAGCCACTGTGCGGATCCTCCACGGGGGCGTGCTGTGCACTGCTCTTTGGAGGCGAGGCATCGCACCGGGGCAGATGCCTACCCGGCAGCACTCTGAGGATCCGCATCGCTCAAGCTGGCCAGAGTCCCCCGCAGGGATGCTCTACAGGGCAGGCATAAGCCGCCTAAGGGGCTGCCTCGACCCTCCGTGCATCACCAGCTCGCTTCCCGGTGAGGGAACCCAGAAATGTAGCAGGACAAGCCGCAGACAAAACTCCTGAGACACCGGATTAAAGAAGGAAGAGGTTTTTCATTCGGCCGGGAGCGTCGGCAGACTCGCATCTTAGGAGCCGAGCTCCCCGAAAAAGACTTTTTTAAAGGCTTACAACCTCAAGGGTTGCACGTGAAAGGGTCGTGACAAATCGAGCAAGCGTGGGAAACGTGACTGGGGGCTACCTGCATCAGCTAACAGAACAAAAAGTTTTACAAGGAATTCACAGATAACAGAAGTAGTTCAGGTCGGGGGTCGATGTTATTATTATTACTTCCTCTTTTTCTTTTTTTTTTCCTTTTTTTTTTCTTTCTTTCTTTCTTTCTTTCTTTCTTTCTTTCTTTCTTTCTTTCTTTCTTTCTTTCTTTCTTTGTTTTTTTAAATCTCCTAGGGCC
>NC_133415.1:40817500-40825000 GCF_049350105.2 Macaca mulatta | reverse complement strand
GCGAGCCGGGGGATCCGGTACCCCAAGGCACACCTCTCGGATCGCTAGAGAAGGCTTTCTCACCGAGGGTGGGTCACGCTCCCCACCCGCCAGTCGCCCCTCGTCGGGCCCGCAGAGGCGCTCAGGGACGCCTGGGGAAGGGAGGGGGCCTGCGGCGCGAGAAGAAACCTGCGGCAACCTGGAGCGTTTGCGGTCAGGGCAGGGGCCCGGCCGGCGCGCGTGCGCACAGCCCCCAAGGCCCCCCGCCGTCCACCCACCTCCTTTCTGTGAGGCAAGGCGCCTCCAGTTAACCCACACACGACCGATCGGAGGCAGAACGGCAGCCCCTCGGCGGCCGGCCGGCGCACGCGTGGCCGGCCCGAGCCCACCGCCACCGCTCACACGGCCCGCGCTCCCCCGCCAGAGGGGAGCACGGGACGTGCGCTCGCCAGACCAGGCGGCGCCCTTCCCCGCGTGGGAGGGGCGCGTCTCACTCAACCGCCTCGACCCGCACAGCCAACGAGCTCCCTCAGGACCCACGCGCGGACACCATGGCGGCGACCGGAGGAGGGGGCGCTGGGGGCGGGAGCGACACACCACCGCTCGGCCTCGGGCACCTGAGAGACAGCCCGGGGCGCTCCAGGAGCACCGCAAAGGCCCAGGCGGAGCCAGCGCTCGTGCAATACCCGAGAGGGCAGCACGGCGGGCCAGCGGGACAGCACCCCCACCGCCGCGGAGGGGGGCGGCCCACGAGGCGACGACCACAAGAGGCGAAAGCGAGGAGTGCCTGCTGCGTCAGAGGACCCCCGCTGACCCACGCCGGACGCCACGAGGCAGACGGCGGGGTCGGGACAGCGAGGTCGGGCCGGGTTCCGCACCCCAGTGCCTCCCAACGCACCGCCCGCAGGCGGGGATGGGAGACGGGGGAAACCCCGCGGGCGGGACGAGAAGAACGGGTCTCATTCACCACGAATGCCCGCCCCTCGCCCGTCGCGGCTCGGTCCCGGCCCGGGAGAGCGTGACATCACCACATCGATCAGGGAAAGCATCCCCGGAGCAGGGTCGGCCAGCCAGCCACAGCCTCCCCAGAGGCCAGCGAGCAGATCAGCCTGGCCATCCCCAGCTCCAGGACAGGGGCGGCAGACAACCCGGCAGAGACGAGGAATGCCTGACACGCACGGCACGGAGCCAGCGGGAGTGGGGTTGTCTCGGCCGCCCCAGGTGCCCGCAGCGGGGAGCGCACGGTGGCAGGGTAAGCCCGCGCCACCTTCCCCGCCGCCCCCAGGTGGGTCAGAGACCCGGACCCAAGGCGGCACCGGGAGCTGGGACGCTCGGATGCATGAGAGACCGGGCACACGGGCCCCAGCAGGCGGCTCAAGCACGAGCAGGGCCGGCTAGCCGGGTCACCGGGAGGCCGAAGACCCGCGACGCATCCAAGAGACCCAACCTCTCCAGCGACAGGTCGCCAGAGGACAGCGTGTCAGCAATAACCCGGTGGCCCAAAATGCCGGCTCGGAGTGAAACATATACCTCCCCAGGAGACAGGAGGTCGAGTCACCGACCACGCCGCCGGCCCAGGGAACCCGCGACACGGGCATCTGTCCCCAAAATCGCCACCATCGCAGCCAGACACGGAGCACCCAGGGCCCTCTGGTCGACCCCAGGACACACGCCGGAGCAGCGCCGGGCCAGGGACGTCCTCCCGGCCACCCGTGCCACGCAGGGGCCGGCCCGAGTCTCCAGAGCGAGACTCGGAAGCGTTTCCGGCCGTCCCCTCGTACGACCGGGACACACGAGGGACCGAAGGCCGGCCAGGTGTGACCTCTCGGGCCGCACGCGCGCTCAGGGAGCGCTCTCCGACTCCCCACGGGGACTTGCAAACAACAGGTCACGGCAGAGGGACCGCTCCCCGGCACCCGGGGGACGAGGCAGGACGGTCCCCGGCTCCCCACGGGGACTTGCAGAAAAAATTCGGCCGCTGCCTCAGACGGCCAGGATGCGCGCGGGCCCGCGACCGGGCCGGGAAGGGTGTCCCCAGCCTCCCACCCCAAGCCCGGTGGGTCCCCGCGGGTCGCGGGTCAGGCCTCGGGAGCCGCGGCGTGCTGGTCGACCAACCCCGGCAGCCCCACACCCGGCTCTGGCCCGAAAGCGCAGCGACAACCTCTCCCCACATAAGCCTGCACGCCTGAGCTCTGACTCACAAGTGACGCGCCAGAGCTCTGGCGCGACCGGGACAGCCCGGCTGACGACCGCGGTCTTTCCGGAGCTCTGCCTAGCTCACAGCGGGGACGGTCCCCTCCCTCGGCAGCTGCCACCGCAGCTCCGGAAGCCAAGGGAACGATATAAAAGCGGCCGCCAGATGGAGTCCGACAACCGTCGCGAACGTCACCAAGACAGATCCGGATGGCAGGCCGGCCCGCGGACCGCAAAACCGAAACCGTGAGTCGAGAGACGCTATCCCGAGGCCGAAAACGCAGCCCCTGTACCCCAACCCCACAGAAACGGTCCCCAAACCCTGTCTCTGCATGGACCGCGACACAGTCAGAAGACAACCCACGGCGTGTGGATGTTCGGAGAGGCATCTCGGTGGGAGAAACAACAAGCAAGGACTCGGTCGCGGGTCGTTGAGGACACAGGGAGACACAGAATGCGTAGGCTCTTCCTGAATCCAGACAGAGAAGGAGGGAGGGAGGGAGGGAGGGAGGGAGGGAGGGAGGGAGGAAAGGCAGGCAGGCAGGCAGGCAGGCAAACATAAAGAAGGAAACAGAGAAAGAAAGAAAGGAAGGAAAACCTAAAGGAGAGAAAGAAAGAAAAGAGAAGAAAAGAGAAGACAAATATTAATATAAGTATTTCCATTTGTATATAGGTATAACATATAAAACTACATTAAAATAGAAAAAAATTTATATGCATACACATGAATGAACAGATAAAAATGAATAAACAAAAAATAAGATAACATAACATAAGCAAATAGGCCAGGCGCGGTGGCTGACGCCTGTGATCCCAGCACTTTCAGAGGCTGGGGGAGAGAGAGAGAAAAAAAATGAAAGAAAGAAAGAAAGAAAGAAAGAAAGAAAGAAAGAAAGAAAGAAAGAAAGAAAGAAAGAGAGAGAGAGAGAGAGAGAGAGAAAGAAAGAAAGAAAGAAAGAAAGAAAGGAAGAAAGAAAGAAAGAGAGAGAGAAAGAAAGACAGAAAGAAAGAAAGAAGAAAGAGAGAGAGAGAGGGAGAAAGACAGCGAGAAAGAAAGACGAGAGAAGAAAGAAAAAAAAAGAAAGAGGAAAGACAGGAAGAAAGACAAAGCAAGAAAGCAAGAAAACAAGACAGCAAGAAAGCACGACAGAAAGAGAGAAAGAGACAGAAAGAAAAAGCAAGAAAGCAGCAGAGAGAGAGAGAGAGAGAGAGAGAGAGAGAGAGAGAGAGGCGCGAGGCGAGGCGAGGCGAGGCGAGGCGAATCTACCTGCTTTCACTACATGTGGGGAGAATCAGGAAAGCCCCCACTAACAACAAGGCCTGAAGTGGAGCTGCCATCTGTGAAATCCGAGCAGAAGAGTCCACACGGGTTAAAGACACGAAGAAAGACAGGGAAACAACTGCTCAAAGAGAAGAACAATCTGGCCCAGCCAGGGTCTGTCTCCTGAAGTTGTGTGGGCAACGAGGGAGTGGGACGGAGGGAGGGAGTGGGACGGAGGGAGGGAGGGCCTCCGAGGCTCGTGTCAAACAATAAATGATAATAAAATAAAAGGAAGTTAAAAAAAAAAATTGCGCATCATTCGTAGCATCACTGACGCCTCGAAAGGCGAGAGGCATGTGTTTATGTCACTGTGGGACTGTTTTCTTTTTTCTTTTCTCTTTTTCTTCCCTCTCTTCCCGGAAACTCACTTTTTAATTATTTCATTTTCCTTTTCTTTTTTTTTTTTTAATTTTTAATTTTACTTTCATTTTTACTTTTATTTTTAATTGCTTGAGAGGTTGTCTCCCTCTCTCGCCCAGGCTGGTGTACAGTGGCGCGATCTCGGCTCACTGCAACCTCCGCCTCCCAGGTTCAAGTGATTCTCCTGCCTCAGCTCGGCCTCCCGAGTAGCTGAGATTACAGAGGCGCACGACCATGCCCGGCTAATTTTTGGTATTTTGACTAGAGACGGACGGGGTTTCACCATACTGGCCCTGCTCGTCTGACCACCTCGTGATCCAGCGATCCACCACCCTCGGCGTCCCAAAGTGCTGGGATGACAGGCTTGAGCCACCGCGCCGGGCCTAGTTATTCCTTTTATTTTATTTCTAATTTTTAATTGTACGTATGCACGTATGCATGTATGTATGTATGTATGTATGTATGTATGTATGCATGCATGCATGTATCTATCCTTTTCTTTTTTTTTGAGACGGACAGAGAGAGACAGTGAGAAACAGAGAGAGAGAGAGAGAGACAGACAGACAGACAGAGAGAGAGAGAGAGAAACAGACGGGGGGGGAGAGAGAGAGAGAGAGAGAGAGAGAGAGAGAGAGAGACCAACAGACAGAAGGACAGGCAGAGAAAGAGAGTAAGACAGAAGACAGACACAGGGAGAGAGACAAGCGGGGGGGGGGGGAGAGAGAGAGAGAGAGAGAGAGAGAGAGAGAGCTCCCAGACATCACGAAGCCGTTTCAATGACATATTCTCTCTGGTCTTTGTCTGGGGATATTCAGTTTTTCAACGTAGGCCTCAAGGGCTCCCAGATGTCCCTTTCGAATCTCTACAAAGAGAGTGTCTCCAACCTGCCTAATCAAAACAAAGGTGTAACCCTTTAGGATGAGTCCACACATCGCAAAGCAGTTTCTCAAATACATTCTTTCTAATTTTCATCTGGGAATATTAGGTGATTCACCATAGGCCTAAAGGGACTCCCAAAAATCCATTCAGAGAGACTGCCCAAAAAAAGTGTTTCTAACCTGATGAATCCAAAGAATGGTGTATCGCTAAGAGATCAATCTACGCATCACAAATCAATGTGACAGATAGCCTCTCTCTGGTTTTAATCTGTGGATAGTCTGCTTTCCAACGTAGGCCTCAATGGGTTTCCAAATGTCCCCTCACAGATTCTACGGAAAGCGTGTTTCCAACCTCCTGGTTCAAAAGAATTATCCGTTCGAGGTGAATCCACACGTCAAAAAGCAGTTTCACCAGCAGCAGTTTTTCTCCTTTTCCTCTGGGGATGTTCACTTTCACCAGGAGCCACAAAGGGCTCCCAAATGTCCCTTCGAAGATTCTGCAAAGAACTGCTTCCAATCGGCCGCGTGCAGCGGCTCACGCCTGTCATCCCAGCATTTTGGGAGGCAGAGGCGGGTGGATCACCTGAGGTCAGGAGTTCGAGACCAGCCTGGCCAAAACGGTGAAACCCCATCTCTACCAAGAACACAAAAAATTTGCCGGGCTTGGTAGCGGGTGCCTGTGATCCCAACTACTTGGGAGGCTGAGGCAGGAGAATCCCTTCAACTGGAAGGCAGAGGTTGCAGTGAGCCGAGATGGTGTCACTGCACTCCAGCCTGGGGGACAGAGTGAGAGTCTGTCTTAAAAAAAATAAAAACATTAAGAAAAAAATACTACTACTACAACAACAACAACAACAACAACAACAACAACAACAACAACAAAATGCTTCCAATCTGCTGAATCAACAGAAAGGTTTAACTCAGTAAGAGGAATCTACACATCGCTAAAAAGCAGTTTTACAGATAGCTTCTTGTTAGTTTTTATCTACAGTTTCCTGGTTTTCACCCTAGGCCTCGAATAGCTCCCAAATGTCCTTTTGCAGATTCTACAAAAGGGCCGCTTCCAACCTGGTATATCAAAAGAAAGGTTTCACTCTGTGAGATGAATCCACACACGACAAAGCAGTTTCAGAGACAGCTTCTTTCTAGTTTTTATTTGGGGATATTCGGTTTTTCACACTAGGCCTCAGTGGGCTCCCAAAGGTATACTCGCGGATTCTACAGAAAGAGTGCTTCAAACCTCCTCAATCAAAAATTAGTTGTAATTCGGTGCCATGAATCCACACATCACAAAGCGGTATCATAGAGAGCTTCTTTCTATTTCTCTGGTGGGGATACTCGGTTTTTCACAACAGGCCCCAGTGGGCTCCCAAATGTCCATTCTGCTTCCAAACTGCTGAATCCAAAGGCAGTTTTAACTCGGTATGATGAATCCACACGTCACAAAGCTGTTTCATGAAGACCTTCTCTCTCGTTTTTATCTGAAAACATAAGATTTTTTCACCATACGACACAAGGGTCTCCGAAATGTACACAGACAGATTCAACAAAAAAACCCTTCCAACCTGCTGAGTAAAAAGAAAGGTTTAACTCTGCGAGACGAATACACACACGACAAAGCAGCTTCACAGAGAATGGTGTTTTTTGTTTGTTTGTTTGCTTGCTTGCTTGCTTGCTTGCTTGCTTTTTGGTTTGTTTTCTTGGTTTTTTTTTTTTTTTTTTTTTTTTTTTTGGAGACGCACTTTCGCTCTTGTTGCTCAGACTGGAGCGCAATGGCGCCATCTCGCCTCACTGCGACCTCCGCCTCCCAGGTTCAAGCAATTCTCCTGCCTCCGTTTCCCTTCCCGAGTAGCTGGGATTACAGGCATGTGCCACCACGCCCGGCTAATTTTGTATTTTCAGTAGAGACGGGGTTTCTCCATGTGGGTCAGTCTGGTCTCGAACTGCCGACCTCAGGTGATCTGCCAGCCTCGGCCTCCCAAAGTGCTGGGATGACAGGCGTGAGCCACCGCGCCCGTACAATTGTATTGTATCGTATTGTATTGTATTTACATTGATTGATTGATTGATTGATGCTGCCTGATCAAAGGTCACTCAGGCCCAGTCGTCAAAGTGGCGATTTCCTAGGCAACAAGGAAGGGGGGAGCTTGGAGGTGGGGGCGGGGGCGGTGGAGAAGACACAGTTGCCCCAGGCTGTGCGCAGGCGGCCTGAGCTTCCTTCCTCTGTTGAGGCCTCCATTTTCAGAGTAACAGTGGCCGCTAGGTGATGCCCGACGTCTGCCAATGAGACTGTCAGCCCGGAATGAATTGGGATCGCCTGGAGGGGGAGGCGGGAGGGGGAAGGATGGAGGCCCCCACAGCACAGTGGGTCACCGCGCCCTTCCAGGCGATCCCCACAACTAATCGACCAGGGCCCCTGGGGGCACACAGCCTAAGACCCCAGCCATCGGATCATCTGGAACTTCTGTCCGAAGACGAGAGACGAGAGACCGACTGGAAATTCTCTCGGTCAAGGTCCAAACGTAAAAGAATCACTGACACAGACACCAGGACTAACTAAGACAATTTGTAAAAGTTTCCGTGTTTTGGGTGAATCCGCGTATTTCTGGATCACAAAATTACTGATTTTGAACATTGCGGTTTTTCCACTCCTTACGTGTACGGTCCTGTGATAGACAGACCAGGGGACTCCTCAGCTCAGAGTCCATGAGGCCAGAAGCTGACATCCTAAATTTCTATGTAGAATGAATTTCAGCAAGCCAGCCAAAC
>NC_133415.1:40802500-40812500 GCF_049350105.2 Macaca mulatta | reverse complement strand
GGAGGGGGGGAGCCGCGGCGGGGTGCGGGGTGGGGGGGGGCACTTGAAAATTAAACTGACCCCTCATACAGCCCAAGTAGAAGAGTCTATGCGCATTAAAGAAACCAACACACAAAGAAAACTAAAGCGCCGATAAAAGAACAATAGGGCCCCCCGCCAGGGCGGAGGTTACCTAGGCAACGAGGGAGAGAGGGAGGGGCCTCCAGAAGGGAGGGCGAGAAACCGGTTGCCCCGGGCTCGGTGAAGTTTCGGCGAGACCTCCCTCCGTGCCACCTCGACTTTCAGTAACAGTGGCCGCTAGGTGATGCCCGAAGACAACCGATGCCTGCAAGTGTCAGTCATCACGGAAAAGAAGTGAAGGATGGATCGCTCTGGGTCGGGGTGGAGGTTGGGGAGGGGGATGCGGCGGAGGCACACCGCGTCGCCGGCGTCTCCCGGATCCCTCTCAGACCAGGCCATTTCCGGGCCCAGGGAGTCCTCCCACGCGATGCCCGCGACTGGTCGACCAGAACCCCCAGGGGCACAGCCAAAGTTTCTGCCCCTGGGATCACCTGGCACTTCCATTCCCCCAGAGAGAAGAGAGGACCAGGGGTGCGGGGCGCGTGGAGGACGCCAGGGGTGGAGGTGGGAGCTACCAAAGACACAAGTGCGGTCATTAGCGTGTCAGAGTGGACTCCAGACCCACGACCTCAGAGAGGCAATCCCTGAACGAGTGTTAGTGCATGACATCCACGCTCCCGGACACGGCGTGGATTTCACGGGGAAAGCAGTGCACATCACACTCCCTTCCTGTTCCGGGGCAAGATTTTGCTCCCGAAGTACCCATTTCTCAACCGTGTTCCCCAAAGTCCACCCTGTCGTGAATCAGTCATGAATCTAGTCAGTACGGTGAATCGCGGAGCAGCCACATCCCACCACGAAGATCGGAGTCCGCACACTACACATCGCCCCACGCGGTGTCTCCCCACAAGAACATCACCGCCGTCCTAGCCGAGTAGTGATACAGTGCCATTTCTTTCATTTTCTCTTTCTCGCTTGCTATTTATTTATTTATTTATTTATTTATTTTTGAGACAGAGTCTCACTCACTCTACAGCCCAAGCTGTAGCGCTGTGGCACGATCTCGGCTCACGGCAACCCCCGCCTCCCAGGTTCAAGCGATTCTCCCGCCTCCGACTCCCGAGTAGCTGGGATCACAGGGGTCTGCCCCACCGCACCCGACTCAGTTTTGTAGTTTTAGTAGAGACGGGGTTTCACCACGTGGGCCAGGCTGGTCTTGAACTCCTGACCTCCTGATCCGCCCGCCTCGGCTTCCCAAAGTGCTGGGGTGACAGACGTGAGCCACCGCGTTCAGCCCCTACGGTGCCATTGCTTGGAAATCACTCGTGGGAACACACACTTATGGGTCACGTGTGAAGAATTTTCCTTTGTCTATTTTTTTTCCCCTTTTTTTCGTGTGTGTGTGTGTGTGTGTGTGTGTGTGTGTGTGTGTGTGTGTGCGTGCGTGTGCGCGCGCGGTGGGACGGAGTTTCGCTCTTGCTGCCCAGGCTGGAGTGCAATGGCGCGATCTCGGCTCACTGCAACCTCCGCTTGCCAGGTTCCAGCGATTCTCCTGCGTCTGCCTCCCGAGTAGCTGGGATTACAGGCCTGCGCCCCCATGCCCGGCTAATTTTGTATTTTTAGTAGAGACGGGGTTTCTTCATGTGGGTCAGGCTGGCCTCGAACTCCCGACCTCAGGTGATCCACCCGCCTCGGCCTTCCAAAATGCTGGGATGACGGGCATGAGCCACCGTGCCCGGCCTTAGCCGTTTATTTTAAAGTCGAGGAGCTTATCAGGGAAATACGAGAAGTTTGGACATCACAGGTGACAGAGAGAAAGGTCTGCAAATGGCCCTTCCATCCAAGTGGGGACCCGGCCTCGATCTCCCGAAATCATGCACCCAGTGGGGAAGCCCGGCAAGGCCCGTCTGTGTAGATTCCTCTCGGCCTCTCTAAGCACGCACTTCTCACTTTGGTGGAAGGGGCAGGGCCCTCTCTGGGACGGGGGAATCTGACAGACAAAGAGACAGACGTAGAAAAAGAGAGATCGACAGACAGAGACAGAGAGAAACGGACAGAAAGAGCGAGAGAGCGAGAGAGCGAGAGCGAGAGCGAGAGAGAGAGAGAAACAGACTAGACAGGGAGGGGGAGAGAGGGAGAGAGACAGACAGAGACAGACAGACAGGCAAAAAAGAGAGTAAGACAGAAGACAGACACAGTGAGTGAGAGACACAGGTAGAGAGAGAGAGAGAGAGAGAGAGAGAGAGAGAGAGACAGAGAGACAGAGAGAAAGAGAGGGACAGGCAGACAGATAAAGAGAGTGACAGAGAAAGACATAGACGGACAGTGAGAGACAGAGAGAAAGAGACAGAGAGAGAGAGAGAGAGAGAGAGAGAGAGAGAGAGAGAGAGGCAGACAGACAGACAGGCAAAGAAAGAGAGTAAGACAGAAGACAGACACAGTGAGAGAGACAGGAAAGACAGAAACGGACAGAGAGAGACAGAGAGGAACAGACAGAAAGAGAGAGGGTCCTAGCCCAATAGCGATACAGTGCCATTTCTTTCATTTCCTCTTTCTTTCCTTCTTTCTTTCTTTCTTTCTTTCTTTCTTTCTTTCTTTCTTTCTTCTTTTTTTATTTTTTTATTTTTTTGAGACGGAGTCTTGCTCTGTCACCCAGGCTGGAGTGCAGTGGCGCGATCGCAGCTCCCTGCAACCTCCGCCTCCCGGGTTCACACCATTCTCCGGCCTCAACCTCCCGAGTAGCTGGGACTACAGGCGCCGGCCACTACACCCAGATAATTCGTTTGTTTTTTTTGGAGAGACGGGGTTTCACCATGTTAGCCAGGATGGTCTCGATCTCCTGACCTGGCGATCCGCCCGCCTCAGCCTCCCAAAGTACTAGGATGACAGACGTGAGCCACTGCGTTCAGTCTACAGTGCCGTATCTCAGAAATCACTCACAGGAACAGACACTTACAGGTCATGTGTAGAGTTTCTTTTTTTGTTTTGTTTTGTTTTGTTTTGTTTTGTTCCGTTTTGTTTTGTTTTGCACGAGGAGGTGGCGGGATGGAGTTTCGCTCTTGCGTCCCAGGATGGAGTGAAATGGCAGAGGGGACTCAGGGAGTCAACCTATGGCAGAGATGGCACGTCATTCAGAGCGTAACGTCCACAGCGAAAGGTGGTAGGGCCGGCACTTTTAAAGGCTGAAATCCCGGCGGCTCAGGCCTGTCGTCCTCGCACTTTGGGAGGCCCAGGAGAACGGATCACTTGAGGTCAGGAGTTCGAGACCAGTGCGGCCAACATGGAGAAACCCCGTCTCTACTCAAAATACAAAAATTAGCCGGATGTGGTGGTGTGCGCCTGTAATCCCAGCCACTGAAGAAGAATCACTGGAATCCGGGAGGCAGAGGTTGCAGTGAGCCGAGGGAGTGCCACTGCACCCCCGCCTGGGTGACAGACTGAGAGAGACTCAGTCCCTCCCTACCAAAAAAGAAAGAAAGAAAGAAAGAAAGAAAGAAAGAAAGAAAGAAAGAAAGAAAGAAAAAAAAAAAAAAAAAAGAAAAAAGAAAAAAAAAACACAGGGACCGCCACCGGGCGCAGTGGCTCACACATGTAATCCCAGCACTTTGGGAGGCCGAGGTGGGCGGATCACCTGAGGTCAGGAGTTCAAGAGCAGCCTGGCCCACATGGTGAAACTCCGTCTCTACTAACATAGAAACATCTTCGGAGCATGATGGTGGGTGCCTGTAATCCCAGCTGCTCAGGAGGCTGAGACGGGAGAATCGCTTGAACCTGGGAGACGGTGGTTGCAGTGAGCCGAATCGCACCACCGCACTCCAGGCTGGGTGGCTGAGTGAGACTCTGTCTTAAAACAACAACAACAACAGCAGCAAAAAAAAAATAGCAAACGCACAAAAAAAGAACAGGCCAAAATACTCCATTGTCACTGAACGTTCCGCCACCAGACCGGAAACCCCCTGACTCAGGTCAAGGAGGTGGTGTTTCCTTCTCTCTGTCTCTGTCTCTGTCTCTCTCTCTCTCTCTCTCTCTCTCTCTCTCTCTCTCTCTCTCCCTCCCCCCCCCCAACTTTTATGTCTTGTTCAAGCAGACATGTGCAAGATTGTTACACAAGTAAACTTCTGACTGGGGGGTTCAGTGTGCAGATGATTTCATCACCCGGATAACTCAGCGCAGTACCCGACAGTTTTCGTGGTTTGGTTTTTTGTTTTGTTTTGTTTTGTTTTGTTTTTCCCTGAAGATGTCTCTCCTTCCACACCTCCTCCCTCAAGTAGGCTCCCGCCTCCCTGGTCCCCCTCGTTCTGCCCACGAGTTCTCATTATTTAGTTCCCAGTTATAGATGAGAACACGCGGTCTTTAGCTGATCGTTGCTTTCATCTTCGGCGGTGGCGGTGAAAGAGGCATGACACGAAATCGACCCTTAGGACGCTCCCCTCCGTCCACACCCCACACCCCCTCCCCACACACACCCTCATTCCTGCCCCCCCTCCTCAAACCCAAGACAGGAAGAAAGGCAGATATTAAAGTCAGAGGTCAGCCTCCAAGACGGTGGAGGCAAGGGATCTGAAAGGGTGAGCAAGCGATAGGGGTCGGGGGATGTCGTGGCCGAGCTAGCAAAAATAGGGGACCGACTTTCCAGCCCCAGCACACCCCCAATCCTCAACCGCAGCTAGCCTCTGGGTGGGGTTGCGCCTGTAAAAGCTTCTGAATGGAGAGAAGCCCAAGGCTATGGAAGGCATCAGCTCCAAGTCCGGGAAGGGAACAGGGCTTTGTGCATTGGAATGGGGCTTTAGAAGGCGGTGCTGCGGTTTCCAAAGCGACACGCCTCGCCTCGCCTCGCCTCGCCTCGCCCCGCCCCGCCTCGCCCAGAGCGAAACTCCGTCTCAAAAAAATAATAATAATTTTAAGATAATAATAATACTAAAAAATAAATAAATAAATAAATAAATAAATAAGAAATAAATAGTTAGTACAGCGGTCGTGGTCGTGAATCATTCCCCGGAGTCCAGGCGCAGTGGCTCACGCCCGTCACGCGAGCACTTTGGGACGCCGGGGCAGAAGGGTTGCAACAACATGATGAGACCCTGTCTGTGCAAAAACAGTTGAAAAGGAAGGCCGGGCGCGGCGGCTGACGCCTGCCGTCCCAGCACTTTGGGAGGCCGGGGAGGGAGAATCACCTGAGGTCGGGAGTTGGAGACCAGCCTGACCAACATGGAGAAGCCCCGTCTCTAGTAAAAATACAAAATCAACCAGACGTGGTGGTGCATACCTGCAACCCGAGCTACTACTCGGGAGGCAGACTCAGGAGAATCTCTTGAACCCGGGAGGCAGAAGTTGCGGTGAGCCGAGATCCGCGCCATTGCACTCCAGTCTGGGCAACAAGAGCGAAACTCTGTCTCGGGAAAAAGAAAAATAAAACAATAAAAATTGAAAATCATCTGGGCACAGTGGCGCATGCCCCGTGGTCCCAGGCACTACACTCTGGAGGCTGAGGTGGAAGGATCGCTTGAGTCCAGGAGCGTCCACACTGCAGTGAGTTTGGTTTTGATGGCACCACTGCCAGGGTGACAGAGTGAGACGCCGTCTGTAAATCAGTCAAGCAATCAATCAGATCACTGCAAGGAGCTCTCTATGTCTTACTTTCAATAGGTGTCTCTTCAGGCCAAGCAGGCATGGTGCCTCACGCCAGTAATCCCAGCACTTTGGGAGGCCGAGGTGGGATGAAAGAAGGAAGGAAGGAAGGAAGGAAGGAAGGAAGGAAGGAAGGAAGGAAGGAAGGAAGGACAGACAGAACAAAAAGTTTTACAACCCTTTTTTTCATAGTGTCAGGAATTTACAGATAATACAAGTAGTTTAGGTCAGGGGCCGATGTTATTAGTATTACTTTTTTTTTTTTTTTTTTAACTCCTACGGCCTGGTGGTGGTGCCAAGGTTGTCTGGCTATTTATCTGACTTTTGTTTGTTTCTAACGTTTTGCTTTCTCTCTTTCCTCCTGTCTTGTGAACTAGGCAAGGTGGGGGGAGGAGGGCAGCAGGAGCAGTAGAGGTCTCCTTCCTCATCCCCCACTTTGAGAATTTTCACTAATTAGTGGGCGGGTTCCCTTTCATTTTTACTTTTTGGGTCTTTTAGCGAGACAGAGTGATAGCGTTTTATGTAATACACTTGTGTGGAAGTTTTCTGACGAGCCATGGTAGCTACAAAACCTTTTATCATTGGAAGGAGCAAGTGTAATACACAGGGGCGCAGCAAGCAAGTAAGTTTCTTTTTTTTTTTTTTTTTTGAGACCGAGTCTCGCTCTGTCACCCAGGCTGGAGTGCTGTGGCCGGATCTCAGCTCACTGCAAGCTCCGCCTCCCGGGTTCACGCCATTCTCCTGCCTCAGCCTCCTGAGTAGCTGGGACTACAGGCGCCCGCCACCTCACCCGGCTAGTTTTTTTGTATTTTTTAGTAGAGACAGGGTTTCACCGTGTTAGCCAGGATGGTCTCGATCTCCTGACCTCGTGATCCGCCCGTCTCGGCCTCCCAAAGTGCTGGGATGACAGGCTTGAGCCACCGCGCCCGGCCAGCAAGTTTCTATTACAAGTAATACACTTACAGTGAGGGTTTTACATTTTCTACAGCTGGAAACTCTTTTCTAAATGAAGACCTAGGATCAAACCTGTGTTAAACCTGAACAGGCACATGTACTAACTTTGTCATGTCTTAAGCAGGTTAGTTTTTAACTGGGCCTTAAAACCTTTTTTTAGCAAGTAAAACAGTATTTTTTAATCAGAGAAGTTTTTACGAGCCCGACGCTTGAACTTGCGGCGTCTGTTTGGGGAAAGAGTTGGTTAAAGTCATGTTATCTTGAGGCATTAACCCTTCTGCTTCTCCAGGCCATTGGTCTCTTACGTTAGCCCTTCTATCAACATAACATGAAGAAACATCTAGGCTGCCAGCAATGTTTTCAGCCTACTGAGGAAATAGGTTTTTTTCTGTTTTTTTATTTTTATTTTTTAAATTTTTGGCTAAAGGAGGAGGTTCTGGTAACTTCTGGTTTATATGTTTAAAGAATGACTGAAAGACCTTGCGATCGTTGCTGGGCTGGACGGGTCTGGGTTTCCTAAGCAGTACGTGTACAGTGGGGACACCTTACATAGGTGTTTCTTCTAGCATGGTTATGGGTGGGGGGTGGGGTGGGGTGGTAACAACAACAAAGCAATGTATAGCATATTCATATCCAGCAAGGACGAAAGAGGTCCTCACCTGGGAAAAAGGTTGAATACAGCGACAGAACAATAGGAAAACAGTTAGTATTCTAGGAAAACTATCTGTCTTAAGATTTTTAACTACATTGACTTGCTTGATGAGTCCTCAAGCTTCGGCCGTGCATAGACTAGTCAGCTGCCGGTGTGTGACTAGAGCAGGGCTTGTGGTCCTCAGCAGCAGCTTGGAGCTTGGTCTCGTCTCAGGATCAGCCGGGCTGGATGATCTGCGCCCTGTTAGCCGGTCCACTTGTCCTGAGCTGTCGGTGTTAGCTGACTGTGGTGGATCCAAGACGCAACACCTGCAACTTTAACAGCAGTGGGAGTGGACAAGGTTACAGTATAGGGCTCATCCTATATGGGTTGTAGAAAAATTAGGTTTTACTTTAAACAGAGTCCCTAGATTTAAATGGGTGTCAGGCTTATAGGCATTATTTTTCTTTATTTAATTATGAACACTTCGTATGGCTATTTTGAAAGGCTGCATTTGCCTTTTAAAGGTTAATTTCTTTAGTTTCCGGAGGTCACCTTTTATTTGACCTACGATTTGCGGGTGGCCAACTGAACACAATCTTACAGGGCAGATACCTAGTTTGTTTGGTAGGGGTGCACCTGACTCGGAGGAGGACCGTAGGCAAAAACCTGATTTTATCTTAAGTGAATTTCCTGGCATATATCTATATATCTATCTATATCTATATCTATATCTGTATCTGTGTGTGTGTGTGTGTGTGTGTGTGTGTGTGTGTGTGTGTGTGTGTATATATATACATCTATCTATCTATCTATCTATCTATCTATCTATCTATATCTATATGGCAACCCTTTTTTTTTCGTTTTGTTTTTTGGTCGCCAGTAGCTGCTCGCTCGAGTGTCCAGTTCATGCGTTCCACCTTTTGTTGAACTTTGTGGCCGATAGGCTGCGTGTAACCTCTGTTGTATTGTTAACAGTCTTGTTAAATCTTGCACTATTCCAGCTACAGCTACAAATGCTGGCCTATTGTCTGACTTTAAAATCAGAGGTAGTCTTAAACCTGGGGATAATGTCTTTTAACAGTACTTTAGTCACTTCTTGTACTTTTTCTGTCCTGGTGGGGAAAACTGTAACTTACCCTGAAAAGGTGCAAACAAGCACTAGCCTCCAGCAGGGGGCAGTCCTGTAAAGTCTATAAGCAAGTTTTCACAAGGTATGGCTCTTTTTCCTGTTTCAGTTTCTTAGAGGAGGAGTTCCCCCCTCCCCCCATCCCCACCCCCACTCCGCCCCTTTGTCACTGTATCTAGTGGCTGAGCCTTCAGTGAGAAATTGGAATCCAGATACGGCAGAGTCTTGCTGTTTGTAACTTCTAATGTGACCATGGGCTCCTGGGAGCCTAATGAGAAGGTGCCTAGTCTGCCCTAGTCTTTACATTCTTCAGCTCCCGTCAGCCTGATCAGATGAGTGTCTGGTTCCTCCAAGGTGCAGCAGCCCTTGGCCGATGGCCTCTTTGTCTTGCGGCCTTGGCCATTTCCTGTATTGCCTTCTGAACATTTACCCTTCTAGAGTCTTTTTTTTTTTTTTCCATCTCGCACATTAATCTCTCTCTAGCCTTGTCCGGCTCTGGAATCCTTGCCTAACTTGACTTCGGTCATGTCTACATCCACGTCCGCGGCCTCTCACAATGCTGCTTCCCCCCCCCGCGTTCTCACGCTCCTACGGCCAGCTGGTGGGGCCCGAGAAACGGCACGGGCCCTGCCCCCGCCCACGCACTGCTGTCTGTCTCTCCTGTTTTCTTTTGATTCTCTATCTTTACACTTGCTTTTAGTCTTTCTTTTTCTTTTGCTCTTTTCCCTCTTTTCTAGAGTTTAACAGGCTCTTTTCTTTATACACTTGGAGGGTGAAACAGGCATACCGAGAGTCAGCGTAAATGTTTACAGTCTTACCCTCACCGAGTTCTAAGGCCCGGATTAAAGCAATGAGCCCAGCTTAACGACAGCGTCCAGGGTTACCACCGCATATTCTGCACATCTCTCCCCTCGTGGGTTGGTGAAGCTGTTCCCGTCCACGCATAGCTCCTAGTGTACTGATGCCCAAGGCTGGTCCCGGAGGTCAGATCTGCTAGAGTACACTGGAGTCCAACACCTCTACACAGTCATGCTCGACAGGGCTCTAGCTGTCGGGAGCAAGGCGGTGGGTTCAGGGTGTTCCCAGTTTAGTAGCTCAATGGTTGAAAAGGGCTGATAGATGAAAGTCTGTTGCCCACCCCCCTCCCCCCGGGATGTGGGCCTGGTCATTATAATAGACAGGTCCTCGTATCTCCCTGAGAGGCATTTACAGAGCTCGAGTAAGACCAGATCTGAGATGGCCCACTTGACTATCTCGACTTCTTTCCTTGGCCTCTGGAGGCTCCGATCCTTCCCTTCGAGGTGAGACCTGGGGCGTGTCAGCTCCTGAATCTCATTTCTGAGGGGGTTGTTGGCCTCGGTGAAGCGGGGTAGGCTGGGAAACATGGAGAAAGAATCTGTGTTATCTCTCGTGGCTCCCGTAAAAACTGGCTTCTCTTGCCGTTTCCTGGGACTCCCTTTTTAAAAAAACTCTGTGTCTGCCGGCGAAGCCGCTCTTACTTTTACTTTTGGCTATTTTGCACAAAGTTGTTAAACAGGGCTAAATTAACGCTGGCTTTGTCTATAATCTATTTCGCCGTGAGTCCATATAAAGGAATT
>NC_133415.1:40775000-40785000 GCF_049350105.2 Macaca mulatta | reverse complement strand
AGGCCTTCCCCCCCCCCACGACGCCGACGACGCCCGAGACCACACGCCTCGGGGGAGGGCCGCAGCAGGCCCGGGAAGCGAGGCGCACCCGGTTGGGGGGGGCCGCGCGCCGACCCGATGCGGAAGAGCGGGCCGGGACAAGACGAGACGCCGGGCGAGGCAGGCGGCCAAGCGGGGAGGGGGGGGCGCCGGGGGACGCCTCCGGCGCAGTCGACCGCCACCAGGACGCACGCGGGGGTCTCACCGCCAGCAGCCTCCGAGCACGAAGGCGGCCCCGCGTGGCACCTGGAGCGGCCGACCAGGCCTTCAGCGATCCCTGCGGCTCCCCCACCGCCACGCCCAGTCGCACGCGGCCAGAGCCCCCGGAGCCCGCTTCCCCCCAACACGCACCGCAAGGCCGACCCAAACCCTCCGGGCGCCCACCGGGCCGCCACCGACCTGGCCCCGAAGGCGCGCGCCGTGGGGGTACGCGGACACCGGGCCAACCAGCGTGGCCGGCGGCGGCGACGCCCCCAGAAGGCGGAGCCGGGTTCGGGCCCAGACGGGGCGGCCAACAGCATAAAAGCCGGTGAGCCGCTCGGGGAAGAGAGGATCGGCAGGCGGCGGACAGGGAAAAGGAGCACAAGGCAGGCAAGGAGCCAGGGGGCCACGGAGACGAGGGCACGGGGAACCCGCAGGGGGCTAACTCGGGCAAGCAACCCTCAGGCGCGGCCGGGCCACCAGGAAAACACGGCCACGGGATCCCACCGCCACAGACACGAGGGCGGTCCCGCAGCGCCCCGCCTGGGACGCCGAACGGCCCTTGGGCAGCCCACCGAGCAACCCCCTCACGAGCCCCGGGTCCCGCCACCGGCGGCCCCAAAGCAACCTCAGCCACAAGCCCAACACCAGGGGCCACATGTCGCCCGTCTCTCGTCCGTCCCGGACCCGGTCCCGCTCCGGGAGACCGGCGCGCCGCCCCGTGGGGACGGCTCGCTCCCCAAGGACCAGGCGGCCCCACACCCCGCGCCACGCGAACGCGGTCATCGGCAGCGGTCGCGGCTCGGCACGGGAGCGGGCGGAGAGCCGGCTCACAGCGGAGAGCGGCGTCGCGCGCCAGACGGAGTGCCACGCGCACCCGCCGCTCGCAGCAGCCTTCCCATCCGCTAGGACGTCGGGCCCGGCCCAGCGGGATCCTCCCCCAACTCGGAAGGGGGAGGCGCGGGCCACAGTAGACGACGAGCCGCGCGCTCGGCCCCCGCCGCGGGGTCCGGCGGAACCCTCACTGTCCCCCCACCTCATCCCATCGAGGCGGGGGCAGCGGAGGAGGAGGGTTCTCTGCAGGCGAGTCGCTACGGCAGCGCTACCACAACACAGAGAGAGGCGGCGAGCCGGGGGATCCGGTACCCCAAGGCACACCTCTCGGATCGCTAGAGAAGGCTTTCTCACCGAGGGTGGGTCACGCTCCCCACCCGCCAGTCGCCCCTCGTCGGGCCCGCAGAGGCGCTCAGGGACGCCTGGGGAAGGGAGGGGGCCTGCGGCGCGAGAAGAAACCTGCGGCAACCTGGAGCGTTTGCGGTCAGGGCAGGGGCCCGGCCGGCGCGCGTGCGCACAGCCCCCAAGGCCCCCCGCCGTCCACCCACCTCCTTTCTGTGAGGCAAGGCGCCTCCAGTTAACCCACACACGACCGATCGGAGGCAGAACGGCAGCCCCTCGGCGGCCGGCCGGCGCACGCGTGGCCGGCCCGAGCCCACCGCCACCGCTCACACGGCCCGCGCTCCCCCGCCAGAGGGGAGCACGGGACGTGCGCTCGCCAGACCAGGCGGCGCCCTTCCCCGCGTGGGAGGGGCGCGTCTCACTCAACCGCCTCGACCCGCACAGCCAACGAGCTCCCTCAGGACCCACGCGCGGACACCATGGCGGCGACCGGAGGAGGGGGCGCTGGGGGCGGGAGCGACACACCACCGCTCGGCCTCGGGCACCTGAGAGACAGCCCGGGGCGCTCCAGGAGCACCGCAAAGGCCCAGGCGGAGCCAGCGCTCGTGCAATACCCGAGAGGGCAGCACGGCGGGCCAGCGGGACAGCACCCCCACCGCCGCGGAGGGGGGCGGCCCACGAGGCGACGACCACAAGAGGCGAAAGCGAGGAGTGCCTGCTGCGTCAGAGGACCCCCGCTGACCCACGCCGGACGCCACGAGGCAGACGGCGGGGTCGGGACAGCGAGGTCGGGCCGGGTTCCGCACCCCAGTGCCTCCCAACGCACCGCCCGCAGGCGGGGATGGGAGACGGGGGAAACCCCGCGGGCGGGACGAGAAGAACGGGTCTCATTCACCACGAATGCCCGCCCCTCGCCCGTCGCGGCTCGGTCCCGGCCCGGGAGAGCGTGACATCACCACATCGATCAGGGAAAGCATCCCCGGAGCAGGGTCGGCCAGCCAGCCACAGCCTCCCCAGAGGCCAGCGAGCAGATCAGCCTGGCCATCCCCAGCTCCAGGACAGGGGCGGCAGACAACCCGGCAGAGACGAGGAATGCCTGACACGCACGGCACGGAGCCAGCGGGAGTGGGGTTGTCTCGGCCGCCCCAGGTGCCCGCAGCGGGGAGCGCACGGTGGCAGGGTAAGCCCGCGCCACCTTCCCCGCCGCCCCCAGGTGGGTCAGAGACCCGGACCCAAGGCGGCACCGGGAGCTGGGACGCTCGGATGCATGAGAGACCGGGCACACGGGCCCCAGCAGGCGGCTCAAGCACGAGCAGGGCCGGCTAGCCGGGTCACCGGGAGGCCGAAGACCCGCGACGCATCCAAGAGACCCAACCTCTCCAGCGACAGGTCGCCAGAGGACAGCGTGTCAGCAATAACCCGGTGGCCCAAAATGCCGGCTCGGAGTGAAACATATACCTCCCCAGGAGACAGGAGGTCGAGTCACCGACCACGCCGCCGGCCCAGGGAACCCGCGACACGGGCATCTGTCCCCAAAATCGCCACCATCGCAGCCAGACACGGAGCACCCAGGGCCCTCTGGTCGACCCCAGGACACACGCCGGAGCAGCGCCGGGCCAGGGACGTCCTCCCGGCCACCCGTGCCACGCAGGGGCCGGCCCGAGTCTCCAGAGCGAGACTCGGAAGCGTTTCCGGCCGTCCCCTCGTACGACCGGGACACACGAGGGACCGAAGGCCGGCCAGGTGTGACCTCTCGGGCCGCACGCGCGCTCAGGGAGCGCTCTCCGACTCCCCACGGGGACTTGCAAACAACAGGTCACGGCAGAGGGACCGCTCCCCGGCACCCGGGGGACGAGGCAGGACGGTCCCCGGCTCCCCACGGGGACTTGCAGAAAAAATTCGGCCGCTGCCTCAGACGGCCAGGATGCGCGCGGGCCCGCGACCGGGCCGGGAAGGGTGTCCCCAGCCTCCCACCCCAAGCCCGGTGGGTCCCCGCGGGTCGCGGGTCAGGCCTCGGGAGCCGCGGCGTGCTGGTCGACCAACCCCGGCAGCCCCACACCCGGCTCTGGCCCGAAAGCGCAGCGACAACCTCTCCCCACATAAGCCTGCACGCCTGAGCTCTGACTCACAAGTGACGCGCCAGAGCTCTGGCGCGACCGGGACAGCCCGGCTGACGACCGCGGTCTTTCCGGAGCTCTGCCTAGCTCACAGCGGGGACGGTCCCCTCCCTCGGCAGCTGCCACCGCAGCTCCGGAAGCCAAGGGAACGATATAAAAGCGGCCGCCAGATGGAGTCCGACAACCGTCGCGAACGTCACCAAGACAGATCCGGATGGCAGGCCGGCCCGCGGACCGCAAAACCGAAACCGTGAGTCGAGAGACGCTATCCCGAGGCCGAAAACGCAGCCCCTGTACCCCAACCCCACAGAAACGGTCCCCAAACCCTGTCTCTGCATGGACCGCGACACAGTCAGAAGACAACCCACGGCGTGTGGATGTTCGGAGAGGCATCTCGGTGGGAGAAACAACAAGCAAGGACTCGGTCGCGGGTCGTTGAGGACACAGGGAGACACAGAATGCGTAGGCTCTTCCTGAATCCAGACAGAGAAGGAGGGAGGGAGGGAGGGAGGGAGGGAGGGAGGGAGGGAGGAAAGGCAGGCAGGCAGGCAGGCAGGCAAACATAAAGAAGGAAACAGAGAAAGAAAGAAAGGAAGGAAAACCTAAAGGAGAGAAAGAAAGAAAAGAGAAGAAAAGAGAAGACAAATATTAATATAAGTATTTCCATTTGTATATAGGTATAACATATAAAACTACATTAAAATAGAAAAAAATTTATATGCATACACATGAATGAACAGATAAAAATGAATAAACAAAAAATAAGATAACATAACATAAGCAAATAGGCCAGGCGCGGTGGCTGACGCCTGTGATCCCAGCACTTTCAGAGGCTGGGGGAGAGAGAGAGAAAAAAAATGAAAGAAAGAAAGAAAGAAAGAAAGAAAGAAAGAAAGAAAGAAAGAAAGAAAGAAAGAAAGAGAGAGAGAGAGAGAGAGAGAGAAAGAAAGAAAGAAAGAAAGAAAGAAAGGAAGAAAGAAAGAAAGAGAGAGAGAAAGAAAGACAGAAAGAAAGAAAGAAGAAAGAGAGAGAGAGAGGGAGAAAGACAGCGAGAAAGAAAGACGAGAGAAGAAAGAAAAAAAAAGAAAGAGGAAAGACAGGAAGAAAGACAAAGCAAGAAAGCAAGAAAACAAGACAGCAAGAAAGCACGACAGAAAGAGAGAAAGAGACAGAAAGAAAAAGCAAGAAAGCAGCAGAGAGAGAGAGAGAGAGAGAGAGAGAGAGAGAGAGAGAGGCGCGAGGCGAGGCGAGGCGAGGCGAGGCGAATCTACCTGCTTTCACTACATGTGGGGAGAATCAGGAAAGCCCCCACTAACAACAAGGCCTGAAGTGGAGCTGCCATCTGTGAAATCCGAGCAGAAGAGTCCACACGGGTTAAAGACACGAAGAAAGACAGGGAAACAACTGCTCAAAGAGAAGAACAATCTGGCCCAGCCAGGGTCTGTCTCCTGAAGTTGTGTGGGCAACGAGGGAGTGGGACGGAGGGAGGGAGTGGGACGGAGGGAGGGAGGGCCTCCGAGGCTCGTGTCAAACAATAAATGATAATAAAATAAAAGGAAGTTAAAAAAAAAAATTGCGCATCATTCGTAGCATCACTGACGCCTCGAAAGGCGAGAGGCATGTGTTTATGTCACTGTGGGACTGTTTTCTTTTTTCTTTTCTCTTTTTCTTCCCTCTCTTCCCGGAAACTCACTTTTTAATTATTTCATTTTCCTTTTCTTTTTTTTTTTTTAATTTTTAATTTTACTTTCATTTTTACTTTTATTTTTAATTGCTTGAGAGGTTGTCTCCCTCTCTCGCCCAGGCTGGTGTACAGTGGCGCGATCTCGGCTCACTGCAACCTCCGCCTCCCAGGTTCAAGTGATTCTCCTGCCTCAGCTCGGCCTCCCGAGTAGCTGAGATTACAGAGGCGCACGACCATGCCCGGCTAATTTTTGGTATTTTGACTAGAGACGGACGGGGTTTCACCATACTGGCCCTGCTCGTCTGACCACCTCGTGATCCAGCGATCCACCACCCTCGGCGTCCCAAAGTGCTGGGATGACAGGCTTGAGCCACCGCGCCGGGCCTAGTTATTCCTTTTATTTTATTTCTAATTTTTAATTGTACGTATGCACGTATGCATGTATGTATGTATGTATGTATGTATGTATGTATGCATGCATGCATGTATCTATCCTTTTCTTTTTTTTTGAGACGGACAGAGAGAGACAGTGAGAAACAGAGAGAGAGAGAGAGAGACAGACAGACAGACAGAGAGAGAGAGAGAGAAACAGACGGGGGGGGAGAGAGAGAGAGAGAGAGAGAGAGAGAGAGAGAGAGACCAACAGACAGAAGGACAGGCAGAGAAAGAGAGTAAGACAGAAGACAGACACAGGGAGAGAGACAAGCGGGGGGGGGGGGAGAGAGAGAGAGAGAGAGAGAGAGAGAGAGAGCTCCCAGACATCACGAAGCCGTTTCAATGACATATTCTCTCTGGTCTTTGTCTGGGGATATTCAGTTTTTCAACGTAGGCCTCAAGGGCTCCCAGATGTCCCTTTCGAATCTCTACAAAGAGAGTGTCTCCAACCTGCCTAATCAAAACAAAGGTGTAACCCTTTAGGATGAGTCCACACATCGCAAAGCAGTTTCTCAAATACATTCTTTCTAATTTTCATCTGGGAATATTAGGTGATTCACCATAGGCCTAAAGGGACTCCCAAAAATCCATTCAGAGAGACTGCCCAAAAAAAGTGTTTCTAACCTGATGAATCCAAAGAATGGTGTATCGCTAAGAGATCAATCTACGCATCACAAATCAATGTGACAGATAGCCTCTCTCTGGTTTTAATCTGTGGATAGTCTGCTTTCCAACGTAGGCCTCAATGGGTTTCCAAATGTCCCCTCACAGATTCTACGGAAAGCGTGTTTCCAACCTCCTGGTTCAAAAGAATTATCCGTTCGAGGTGAATCCACACGTCAAAAAGCAGTTTCACCAGCAGCAGTTTTTCTCCTTTTCCTCTGGGGATGTTCACTTTCACCAGGAGCCACAAAGGGCTCCCAAATGTCCCTTCGAAGATTCTGCAAAGAACTGCTTCCAATCGGCCGCGTGCAGCGGCTCACGCCTGTCATCCCAGCATTTTGGGAGGCAGAGGCGGGTGGATCACCTGAGGTCAGGAGTTCGAGACCAGCCTGGCCAAAACGGTGAAACCCCATCTCTACCAAGAACACAAAAAATTTGCCGGGCTTGGTAGCGGGTGCCTGTGATCCCAACTACTTGGGAGGCTGAGGCAGGAGAATCCCTTCAACTGGAAGGCAGAGGTTGCAGTGAGCCGAGATGGTGTCACTGCACTCCAGCCTGGGGGACAGAGTGAGAGTCTGTCTTAAAAAAAATAAAAACATTAAGAAAAAAATACTACTACTACAACAACAACAACAACAACAACAACAACAACAACAACAACAAAATGCTTCCAATCTGCTGAATCAACAGAAAGGTTTAACTCAGTAAGAGGAATCTACACATCGCTAAAAAGCAGTTTTACAGATAGCTTCTTGTTAGTTTTTATCTACAGTTTCCTGGTTTTCACCCTAGGCCTCGAATAGCTCCCAAATGTCCTTTTGCAGATTCTACAAAAGGGCCGCTTCCAACCTGGTATATCAAAAGAAAGGTTTCACTCTGTGAGATGAATCCACACACGACAAAGCAGTTTCAGAGACAGCTTCTTTCTAGTTTTTATTTGGGGATATTCGGTTTTTCACACTAGGCCTCAGTGGGCTCCCAAAGGTATACTCGCGGATTCTACAGAAAGAGTGCTTCAAACCTCCTCAATCAAAAATTAGTTGTAATTCGGTGCCATGAATCCACACATCACAAAGCGGTATCATAGAGAGCTTCTTTCTATTTCTCTGGTGGGGATACTCGGTTTTTCACAACAGGCCCCAGTGGGCTCCCAAATGTCCATTCTGCTTCCAAACTGCTGAATCCAAAGGCAGTTTTAACTCGGTATGATGAATCCACACGTCACAAAGCTGTTTCATGAAGACCTTCTCTCTCGTTTTTATCTGAAAACATAAGATTTTTTCACCATACGACACAAGGGTCTCCGAAATGTACACAGACAGATTCAACAAAAAAACCCTTCCAACCTGCTGAGTAAAAAGAAAGGTTTAACTCTGCGAGACGAATACACACACGACAAAGCAGCTTCACAGAGAATGGTGTTTTTTGTTTGTTTGTTTGCTTGCTTGCTTGCTTGCTTGCTTGCTTTTTGGTTTGTTTTCTTGGTTTTTTTTTTTTTTTTTTTTTTTTTTTTGGAGACGCACTTTCGCTCTTGTTGCTCAGACTGGAGCGCAATGGCGCCATCTCGCCTCACTGCGACCTCCGCCTCCCAGGTTCAAGCAATTCTCCTGCCTCCGTTTCCCTTCCCGAGTAGCTGGGATTACAGGCATGTGCCACCACGCCCGGCTAATTTTGTATTTTCAGTAGAGACGGGGTTTCTCCATGTGGGTCAGTCTGGTCTCGAACTGCCGACCTCAGGTGATCTGCCAGCCTCGGCCTCCCAAAGTGCTGGGATGACAGGCGTGAGCCACCGCGCCCGTACAATTGTATTGTATCGTATTGTATTGTATTTACATTGATTGATTGATTGATTGATGCTGCCTGATCAAAGGTCACTCAGGCCCAGTCGTCAAAGTGGCGATTTCCTAGGCAACAAGGAAGGGGGGAGCTTGGAGGTGGGGGCGGGGGCGGTGGAGAAGACACAGTTGCCCCAGGCTGTGCGCAGGCGGCCTGAGCTTCCTTCCTCTGTTGAGGCCTCCATTTTCAGAGTAACAGTGGCCGCTAGGTGATGCCCGACGTCTGCCAATGAGACTGTCAGCCCGGAATGAATTGGGATCGCCTGGAGGGGGAGGCGGGAGGGGGAAGGATGGAGGCCCCCACAGCACAGTGGGTCACCGCGCCCTTCCAGGCGATCCCCACAACTAATCGACCAGGGCCCCTGGGGGCACACAGCCTAAGACCCCAGCCATCGGATCATCTGGAACTTCTGTCCGAAGACGAGAGACGAGAGACCGACTGGAAATTCTCTCGGTCAAGGTCCAAACGTAAAAGAATCACTGACACAGACACCAGGACTAACTAAGACAATTTGTAAAAGTTTCCGTGTTTTGGGTGAATCCGCGTATTTCTGGATCACAAAATTACTGATTTTGAACATTGCGGTTTTTCCACTCCTTACGTGTACGGTCCTGTGATAGACAGACCAGGGGACTCCTCAGCTCAGAGTCCATGAGGCCAGAAGCTGACATCCTAAATTTCTATGTAGAATGAATTTCAGCAAGCCAGCCAAACACTCTGCCGTAAAACTGTCCGGAAGACAAGCGGTGGTGTTTCGGGGGCGGATTTGGGGGGGGGGGGGGAGCCGGGTGCGGTACGCTCACGCCTGTCATCCCCGCACTTTGGGAGGCCGAGGGCAGGCGGATCCCTCGAGATGGTGGCCATTGCACTCCAGCGTGGGCAACAAGAGCGAAAACTCCGTCCAAAACAAGAACAACAACAGAAACGTGAAGTGCCGTCTGCTGTTCTTTTTGCTTCCCACCCCGAGAAGAACAGAATACAGCTGTTGTCTCCCTGCCCGCCTGCCTGCCTGCCTGCCTGCCTGCCTGCCTGTCTGCGTGCCTGTCTGTCTGTCTGTCTGTCTGTCTGTCTGTCTGTGACAGGGTCTCGCTCTGTCTTTCGCCCAGACTGGAGTGCAGTGACACCATTGTGGCTCACTGCAGCCTCAACTTCCCCGGGGTTAGGGGATTCTTCTAAGGGATCCTACGGCCTCGGCCTCCCAAAGTGTTGGGGTTACAGGCGTGAGCCATCAGCACCCGGCCTGAGTTCATACATCTGGTCTCACTACGCCTTAACCACACGCCCGTGAAGCACTCAAGTCAAGAGAGAGTCGGCAAGAGACTTTCAGCATTCTCTCCCAAAACCAGTGAGGTGGATGGCGGCCCTGTGTTTCCCAAGCTCCTGTGGTTTTAAGTGGCCACGCGTAGAGGATAGATAGATTTAAAATGTTTCCAGAGAGGCGCAAGCCACAGTCATTCAGGACATCCGAGCGCGAGATGGGGTTTCTGACAGCGACTTAAGGGCCAGGGAGGGCCAGAGTCTGCCGAGGCCCTCGTTCCAGTGGTGGGGCCGATGGAACCCAAGGCTGAGGGAGCCAGCAGTCCGCACAGAGAGAGCTCCAGCCCTAGGCCCCACCGTGCAGACCGACTCAGAAGGAAGAGAGTCCCTCATCCTACATACGTCACATCCCTCCACTGAACTTGGGAGCGGATCCGTTTTCCAAACATGAGGTGACTCTCGGTTCGAAATGGATCACAAGGGGCCGGGCTTTCCAGAGTCGGCATGATAAAGCAGTCATTCTGTGGCACAGAACGAGGTGTGGCTCTTATCTAGACTCCGCAGTGAAAGCCAGTGAAACAGGGCGAAACCC
>NC_133415.1:40760000-40770000 GCF_049350105.2 Macaca mulatta | reverse complement strand
AACCCCCGCCTCCCAGGTTCAAGCGATTCTCCCGCCTCCGACTCCCGAGTAGCTGGGATCACAGGGGTCTGCCCCACCGCACCCGACTCAGTTTTGTAGTTTTAGTAGAGACGGGGTTTCACCACGTGGGCCAGGCTGGTCTTGAACTCCTGACCTCCTGATCCGCCCGCCTCGGCTTCCCAAAGTGCTGGGGTGACAGACGTGAGCCACCGCGTTCAGCCCCTACGGTGCCATTGCTTGGAAATCACTCGTGGGAACACACACTTATGGGTCACGTGTGAAGAATTTTCCTTTGTCTATTTTTTTTCCCCTTTTTTTCGTGTGTGTGTGTGTGTGTGTGTGTGTGTGTGTGTGTGTGTGTGTGCGTGCGTGTGCGCGCGCGGTGGGACGGAGTTTCGCTCTTGCTGCCCAGGCTGGAGTGCAATGGCGCGATCTCGGCTCACTGCAACCTCCGCTTGCCAGGTTCCAGCGATTCTCCTGCGTCTGCCTCCCGAGTAGCTGGGATTACAGGCCTGCGCCCCCATGCCCGGCTAATTTTGTATTTTTAGTAGAGACGGGGTTTCTTCATGTGGGTCAGGCTGGCCTCGAACTCCCGACCTCAGGTGATCCACCCGCCTCGGCCTTCCAAAATGCTGGGATGACGGGCATGAGCCACCGTGCCCGGCCTTAGCCGTTTATTTTAAAGTCGAGGAGCTTATCAGGGAAATACGAGAAGTTTGGACATCACAGGTGACAGAGAGAAAGGTCTGCAAATGGCCCTTCCATCCAAGTGGGGACCCGGCCTCGATCTCCCGAAATCATGCACCCAGTGGGGAAGCCCGGCAAGGCCCGTCTGTGTAGATTCCTCTCGGCCTCTCTAAGCACGCACTTCTCACTTTGGTGGAAGGGGCAGGGCCCTCTCTGGGACGGGGGAATCTGACAGACAAAGAGACAGACGTAGAAAAAGAGAGATCGACAGACAGAGACAGAGAGAAACGGACAGAAAGAGCGAGAGAGCGAGAGAGCGAGAGCGAGAGCGAGAGAGAGAGAGAAACAGACTAGACAGGGAGGGGGAGAGAGGGAGAGAGACAGACAGAGACAGACAGACAGGCAAAAAAGAGAGTAAGACAGAAGACAGACACAGTGAGTGAGAGACACAGGTAGAGAGAGAGAGAGAGAGAGAGAGAGAGAGAGAGAGACAGAGAGACAGAGAGAAAGAGAGGGACAGGCAGACAGATAAAGAGAGTGACAGAGAAAGACATAGACGGACAGTGAGAGACAGAGAGAAAGAGACAGAGAGAGAGAGAGAGAGAGAGAGAGAGAGAGAGAGAGAGAGGCAGACAGACAGACAGGCAAAGAAAGAGAGTAAGACAGAAGACAGACACAGTGAGAGAGACAGGAAAGACAGAAACGGACAGAGAGAGACAGAGAGGAACAGACAGAAAGAGAGAGGGTCCTAGCCCAATAGCGATACAGTGCCATTTCTTTCATTTCCTCTTTCTTTCCTTCTTTCTTTCTTTCTTTCTTTCTTTCTTTCTTTCTTTCTTTCTTCTTTTTTTATTTTTTTATTTTTTTGAGACGGAGTCTTGCTCTGTCACCCAGGCTGGAGTGCAGTGGCGCGATCGCAGCTCCCTGCAACCTCCGCCTCCCGGGTTCACACCATTCTCCGGCCTCAACCTCCCGAGTAGCTGGGACTACAGGCGCCGGCCACTACACCCAGATAATTCGTTTGTTTTTTTTGGAGAGACGGGGTTTCACCATGTTAGCCAGGATGGTCTCGATCTCCTGACCTGGCGATCCGCCCGCCTCAGCCTCCCAAAGTACTAGGATGACAGACGTGAGCCACTGCGTTCAGTCTACAGTGCCGTATCTCAGAAATCACTCACAGGAACAGACACTTACAGGTCATGTGTAGAGTTTCTTTTTTTGTTTTGTTTTGTTTTGTTTTGTTTTGTTCCGTTTTGTTTTGTTTTGCACGAGGAGGTGGCGGGATGGAGTTTCGCTCTTGCGTCCCAGGATGGAGTGAAATGGCAGAGGGGACTCAGGGAGTCAACCTATGGCAGAGATGGCACGTCATTCAGAGCGTAACGTCCACAGCGAAAGGTGGTAGGGCCGGCACTTTTAAAGGCTGAAATCCCGGCGGCTCAGGCCTGTCGTCCTCGCACTTTGGGAGGCCCAGGAGAACGGATCACTTGAGGTCAGGAGTTCGAGACCAGTGCGGCCAACATGGAGAAACCCCGTCTCTACTCAAAATACAAAAATTAGCCGGATGTGGTGGTGTGCGCCTGTAATCCCAGCCACTGAAGAAGAATCACTGGAATCCGGGAGGCAGAGGTTGCAGTGAGCCGAGGGAGTGCCACTGCACCCCCGCCTGGGTGACAGACTGAGAGAGACTCAGTCCCTCCCTACCAAAAAAGAAAGAAAGAAAGAAAGAAAGAAAGAAAGAAAGAAAGAAAGAAAGAAAGAAAAAAAAAAAAAAAAAAGAAAAAAGAAAAAAAAAACACAGGGACCGCCACCGGGCGCAGTGGCTCACACATGTAATCCCAGCACTTTGGGAGGCCGAGGTGGGCGGATCACCTGAGGTCAGGAGTTCAAGAGCAGCCTGGCCCACATGGTGAAACTCCGTCTCTACTAACATAGAAACATCTTCGGAGCATGATGGTGGGTGCCTGTAATCCCAGCTGCTCAGGAGGCTGAGACGGGAGAATCGCTTGAACCTGGGAGACGGTGGTTGCAGTGAGCCGAATCGCACCACCGCACTCCAGGCTGGGTGGCTGAGTGAGACTCTGTCTTAAAACAACAACAACAACAGCAGCAAAAAAAAAATAGCAAACGCACAAAAAAAGAACAGGCCAAAATACTCCATTGTCACTGAACGTTCCGCCACCAGACCGGAAACCCCCTGACTCAGGTCAAGGAGGTGGTGTTTCCTTCTCTCTGTCTCTGTCTCTGTCTCTCTCTCTCTCTCTCTCTCTCTCTCTCTCTCTCTCTCTCTCCCTCCCCCCCCCCAACTTTTATGTCTTGTTCAAGCAGACATGTGCAAGATTGTTACACAAGTAAACTTCTGACTGGGGGGTTCAGTGTGCAGATGATTTCATCACCCGGATAACTCAGCGCAGTACCCGACAGTTTTCGTGGTTTGGTTTTTTGTTTTGTTTTGTTTTGTTTTGTTTTTCCCTGAAGATGTCTCTCCTTCCACACCTCCTCCCTCAAGTAGGCTCCCGCCTCCCTGGTCCCCCTCGTTCTGCCCACGAGTTCTCATTATTTAGTTCCCAGTTATAGATGAGAACACGCGGTCTTTAGCTGATCGTTGCTTTCATCTTCGGCGGTGGCGGTGAAAGAGGCATGACACGAAATCGACCCTTAGGACGCTCCCCTCCGTCCACACCCCACACCCCCTCCCCACACACACCCTCATTCCTGCCCCCCCTCCTCAAACCCAAGACAGGAAGAAAGGCAGATATTAAAGTCAGAGGTCAGCCTCCAAGACGGTGGAGGCAAGGGATCTGAAAGGGTGAGCAAGCGATAGGGGTCGGGGGATGTCGTGGCCGAGCTAGCAAAAATAGGGGACCGACTTTCCAGCCCCAGCACACCCCCAATCCTCAACCGCAGCTAGCCTCTGGGTGGGGTTGCGCCTGTAAAAGCTTCTGAATGGAGAGAAGCCCAAGGCTATGGAAGGCATCAGCTCCAAGTCCGGGAAGGGAACAGGGCTTTGTGCATTGGAATGGGGCTTTAGAAGGCGGTGCTGCGGTTTCCAAAGCGACACGCCTCGCCTCGCCTCGCCTCGCCTCGCCCCGCCCCGCCTCGCCCAGAGCGAAACTCCGTCTCAAAAAAATAATAATAATTTTAAGATAATAATAATACTAAAAAATAAATAAATAAATAAATAAATAAATAAGAAATAAATAGTTAGTACAGCGGTCGTGGTCGTGAATCATTCCCCGGAGTCCAGGCGCAGTGGCTCACGCCCGTCACGCGAGCACTTTGGGACGCCGGGGCAGAAGGGTTGCAACAACATGATGAGACCCTGTCTGTGCAAAAACAGTTGAAAAGGAAGGCCGGGCGCGGCGGCTGACGCCTGCCGTCCCAGCACTTTGGGAGGCCGGGGAGGGAGAATCACCTGAGGTCGGGAGTTGGAGACCAGCCTGACCAACATGGAGAAGCCCCGTCTCTAGTAAAAATACAAAATCAACCAGACGTGGTGGTGCATACCTGCAACCCGAGCTACTACTCGGGAGGCAGACTCAGGAGAATCTCTTGAACCCGGGAGGCAGAAGTTGCGGTGAGCCGAGATCCGCGCCATTGCACTCCAGTCTGGGCAACAAGAGCGAAACTCTGTCTCGGGAAAAAGAAAAATAAAACAATAAAAATTGAAAATCATCTGGGCACAGTGGCGCATGCCCCGTGGTCCCAGGCACTACACTCTGGAGGCTGAGGTGGAAGGATCGCTTGAGTCCAGGAGCGTCCACACTGCAGTGAGTTTGGTTTTGATGGCACCACTGCCAGGGTGACAGAGTGAGACGCCGTCTGTAAATCAGTCAAGCAATCAATCAGATCACTGCAAGGAGCTCTCTATGTCTTACTTTCAATAGGTGTCTCTTCAGGCCAAGCAGGCATGGTGCCTCACGCCAGTAATCCCAGCACTTTGGGAGGCCGAGGTGGGATGAAAGAAGGAAGGAAGGAAGGAAGGAAGGAAGGAAGGAAGGAAGGAAGGAAGGAAGGAAGGACAGACAGAACAAAAAGTTTTACAACCCTTTTTTTCATAGTGTCAGGAATTTACAGATAATACAAGTAGTTTAGGTCAGGGGCCGATGTTATTAGTATTACTTTTTTTTTTTTTTTTTTAACTCCTACGGCCTGGTGGTGGTGCCAAGGTTGTCTGGCTATTTATCTGACTTTTGTTTGTTTCTAACGTTTTGCTTTCTCTCTTTCCTCCTGTCTTGTGAACTAGGCAAGGTGGGGGGAGGAGGGCAGCAGGAGCAGTAGAGGTCTCCTTCCTCATCCCCCACTTTGAGAATTTTCACTAATTAGTGGGCGGGTTCCCTTTCATTTTTACTTTTTGGGTCTTTTAGCGAGACAGAGTGATAGCGTTTTATGTAATACACTTGTGTGGAAGTTTTCTGACGAGCCATGGTAGCTACAAAACCTTTTATCATTGGAAGGAGCAAGTGTAATACACAGGGGCGCAGCAAGCAAGTAAGTTTCTTTTTTTTTTTTTTTTTTGAGACCGAGTCTCGCTCTGTCACCCAGGCTGGAGTGCTGTGGCCGGATCTCAGCTCACTGCAAGCTCCGCCTCCCGGGTTCACGCCATTCTCCTGCCTCAGCCTCCTGAGTAGCTGGGACTACAGGCGCCCGCCACCTCACCCGGCTAGTTTTTTTGTATTTTTTAGTAGAGACAGGGTTTCACCGTGTTAGCCAGGATGGTCTCGATCTCCTGACCTCGTGATCCGCCCGTCTCGGCCTCCCAAAGTGCTGGGATGACAGGCTTGAGCCACCGCGCCCGGCCAGCAAGTTTCTATTACAAGTAATACACTTACAGTGAGGGTTTTACATTTTCTACAGCTGGAAACTCTTTTCTAAATGAAGACCTAGGATCAAACCTGTGTTAAACCTGAACAGGCACATGTACTAACTTTGTCATGTCTTAAGCAGGTTAGTTTTTAACTGGGCCTTAAAACCTTTTTTTAGCAAGTAAAACAGTATTTTTTAATCAGAGAAGTTTTTACGAGCCCGACGCTTGAACTTGCGGCGTCTGTTTGGGGAAAGAGTTGGTTAAAGTCATGTTATCTTGAGGCATTAACCCTTCTGCTTCTCCAGGCCATTGGTCTCTTACGTTAGCCCTTCTATCAACATAACATGAAGAAACATCTAGGCTGCCAGCAATGTTTTCAGCCTACTGAGGAAATAGGTTTTTTTCTGTTTTTTTATTTTTATTTTTTAAATTTTTGGCTAAAGGAGGAGGTTCTGGTAACTTCTGGTTTATATGTTTAAAGAATGACTGAAAGACCTTGCGATCGTTGCTGGGCTGGACGGGTCTGGGTTTCCTAAGCAGTACGTGTACAGTGGGGACACCTTACATAGGTGTTTCTTCTAGCATGGTTATGGGTGGGGGGTGGGGTGGGGTGGTAACAACAACAAAGCAATGTATAGCATATTCATATCCAGCAAGGACGAAAGAGGTCCTCACCTGGGAAAAAGGTTGAATACAGCGACAGAACAATAGGAAAACAGTTAGTATTCTAGGAAAACTATCTGTCTTAAGATTTTTAACTACATTGACTTGCTTGATGAGTCCTCAAGCTTCGGCCGTGCATAGACTAGTCAGCTGCCGGTGTGTGACTAGAGCAGGGCTTGTGGTCCTCAGCAGCAGCTTGGAGCTTGGTCTCGTCTCAGGATCAGCCGGGCTGGATGATCTGCGCCCTGTTAGCCGGTCCACTTGTCCTGAGCTGTCGGTGTTAGCTGACTGTGGTGGATCCAAGACGCAACACCTGCAACTTTAACAGCAGTGGGAGTGGACAAGGTTACAGTATAGGGCTCATCCTATATGGGTTGTAGAAAAATTAGGTTTTACTTTAAACAGAGTCCCTAGATTTAAATGGGTGTCAGGCTTATAGGCATTATTTTTCTTTATTTAATTATGAACACTTCGTATGGCTATTTTGAAAGGCTGCATTTGCCTTTTAAAGGTTAATTTCTTTAGTTTCCGGAGGTCACCTTTTATTTGACCTACGATTTGCGGGTGGCCAACTGAACACAATCTTACAGGGCAGATACCTAGTTTGTTTGGTAGGGGTGCACCTGACTCGGAGGAGGACCGTAGGCAAAAACCTGATTTTATCTTAAGTGAATTTCCTGGCATATATCTATATATCTATCTATATCTATATCTATATCTGTATCTGTGTGTGTGTGTGTGTGTGTGTGTGTGTGTGTGTGTGTGTGTGTGTATATATATACATCTATCTATCTATCTATCTATCTATCTATCTATCTATATCTATATGGCAACCCTTTTTTTTTCGTTTTGTTTTTTGGTCGCCAGTAGCTGCTCGCTCGAGTGTCCAGTTCATGCGTTCCACCTTTTGTTGAACTTTGTGGCCGATAGGCTGCGTGTAACCTCTGTTGTATTGTTAACAGTCTTGTTAAATCTTGCACTATTCCAGCTACAGCTACAAATGCTGGCCTATTGTCTGACTTTAAAATCAGAGGTAGTCTTAAACCTGGGGATAATGTCTTTTAACAGTACTTTAGTCACTTCTTGTACTTTTTCTGTCCTGGTGGGGAAAACTGTAACTTACCCTGAAAAGGTGCAAACAAGCACTAGCCTCCAGCAGGGGGCAGTCCTGTAAAGTCTATAAGCAAGTTTTCACAAGGTATGGCTCTTTTTCCTGTTTCAGTTTCTTAGAGGAGGAGTTCCCCCCTCCCCCCATCCCCACCCCCACTCCGCCCCTTTGTCACTGTATCTAGTGGCTGAGCCTTCAGTGAGAAATTGGAATCCAGATACGGCAGAGTCTTGCTGTTTGTAACTTCTAATGTGACCATGGGCTCCTGGGAGCCTAATGAGAAGGTGCCTAGTCTGCCCTAGTCTTTACATTCTTCAGCTCCCGTCAGCCTGATCAGATGAGTGTCTGGTTCCTCCAAGGTGCAGCAGCCCTTGGCCGATGGCCTCTTTGTCTTGCGGCCTTGGCCATTTCCTGTATTGCCTTCTGAACATTTACCCTTCTAGAGTCTTTTTTTTTTTTTTCCATCTCGCACATTAATCTCTCTCTAGCCTTGTCCGGCTCTGGAATCCTTGCCTAACTTGACTTCGGTCATGTCTACATCCACGTCCGCGGCCTCTCACAATGCTGCTTCCCCCCCCCGCGTTCTCACGCTCCTACGGCCAGCTGGTGGGGCCCGAGAAACGGCACGGGCCCTGCCCCCGCCCACGCACTGCTGTCTGTCTCTCCTGTTTTCTTTTGATTCTCTATCTTTACACTTGCTTTTAGTCTTTCTTTTTCTTTTGCTCTTTTCCCTCTTTTCTAGAGTTTAACAGGCTCTTTTCTTTATACACTTGGAGGGTGAAACAGGCATACCGAGAGTCAGCGTAAATGTTTACAGTCTTACCCTCACCGAGTTCTAAGGCCCGGATTAAAGCAATGAGCCCAGCTTAACGACAGCGTCCAGGGTTACCACCGCATATTCTGCACATCTCTCCCCTCGTGGGTTGGTGAAGCTGTTCCCGTCCACGCATAGCTCCTAGTGTACTGATGCCCAAGGCTGGTCCCGGAGGTCAGATCTGCTAGAGTACACTGGAGTCCAACACCTCTACACAGTCATGCTCGACAGGGCTCTAGCTGTCGGGAGCAAGGCGGTGGGTTCAGGGTGTTCCCAGTTTAGTAGCTCAATGGTTGAAAAGGGCTGATAGATGAAAGTCTGTTGCCCACCCCCCTCCCCCCGGGATGTGGGCCTGGTCATTATAATAGACAGGTCCTCGTATCTCCCTGAGAGGCATTTACAGAGCTCGAGTAAGACCAGATCTGAGATGGCCCACTTGACTATCTCGACTTCTTTCCTTGGCCTCTGGAGGCTCCGATCCTTCCCTTCGAGGTGAGACCTGGGGCGTGTCAGCTCCTGAATCTCATTTCTGAGGGGGTTGTTGGCCTCGGTGAAGCGGGGTAGGCTGGGAAACATGGAGAAAGAATCTGTGTTATCTCTCGTGGCTCCCGTAAAAACTGGCTTCTCTTGCCGTTTCCTGGGACTCCCTTTTTAAAAAAACTCTGTGTCTGCCGGCGAAGCCGCTCTTACTTTTACTTTTGGCTATTTTGCACAAAGTTGTTAAACAGGGCTAAATTAACGCTGGCTTTGTCTATAATCTATTTCGCCGTGAGTCCATATAAAGGAATTTGATCTAGGTACACAGGCTGTCCTCCGACCCCGTCACCACCTGAACTACACGGCCAATTGTTCTCTGCCTGTAGTTCCTTCCGTGGGCCATCCAACAGCAGAAGAGGGCAATTCTAATTCACCCAGAGTTCGTGACCTCTAGGGGGTTAACTGAACTCTATAATCTCCTGCAAAACCTTTTGTAAGGTTCTGTAACATGCATTTTAGTAGGGTAAGTTGTGACGACTTGATGACTTTCCTTTTATTTTTCTTTTTGAAACGTTTTTAAGAGGGCTCCTAGCAGAGTGGGCTTACTTTGTGTCTGACCTATGTTTCTCTCGAGACGAAACAACATTCACCCTACGAGAAGGAAAGGGTAAAAGGTCACTCAGTCACGTAATTCACACTAAATCAAAATGAAAGCTAAAACCAAAGTGTCGTTAAGGGCACACCTGTTCGTCAAGCAATTTAAGCCAAACCAAAATCAGGAGCAAGACCAAAGTGGCAATCAAGGCAGGCCTGTTTATCAAGCAATTCAAGTCAAGTCAAAATCGAAACCGAAACCAAAGTATCAACCAATGAATTCAAGTCAAGTCAGAAACCAAAACCAAAGTGCCGGTAGAGGCACGCCGTGGGTGATCAGGCCACGCTTCCACTCAAACGGAGTGGGGGAAGTTCCAAAGAGCAGTCTCAGCAAGTTTCAGATGTCCGGACTGAAAGTGCCAGTTCCTTCCCAGTGTCCAGCCACTGTGCGGATCCTCCACGGGGGCGTGCTGTGCACTGCTCTTTGGAGGCGAGGCATCGCACCGGGGCAGATGCCTACCCGGCAGCACTCTGAGGATCCGCATCGCTCAAGCTGGCCAGAGTCCCCCGCAGGGATGCTCTACAGGGCAGGCATAAGCCGCCTAAGGGGCTGCCTCGACCCTCCGTGCATCACCAGCTCGCTTCCCGGTGAGGGAACCCAGAAATGTAGCAGGACAAGCCGCAGACAAAACTCCTGAGACACCGGATTAAAGAAGGAAGAGGTTTTTCATTCGGCCGGGAGCGTCGGCAGACTCGCATCTTAGGAGCCGAGCTCCCCGAAAAAGACTTTTTTAAAGGCTTACAACCTCAAGGGTTGCACGTGAAAGGGTCGTGACAAATCGAGCAAGCGTGG
>NC_133415.1:40732500-40742500 GCF_049350105.2 Macaca mulatta | reverse complement strand
TTCCCATCCGCTAGGACGTCGGGCCCGGCCCAGCGGGATCCTCCCCCAACTCGGAAGGGGGAGGCGCGGGCCACAGTAGACGACGAGCCGCGCGCTCGGCCCCCGCCGCGGGGTCCGGCGGAACCCTCACTGTCCCCCCACCTCATCCCATCGAGGCGGGGGCAGCGGAGGAGGAGGGTTCTCTGCAGGCGAGTCGCTACGGCAGCGCTACCACAACACAGAGAGAGGCGGCGAGCCGGGGGATCCGGTACCCCAAGGCACACCTCTCGGATCGCTAGAGAAGGCTTTCTCACCGAGGGTGGGTCACGCTCCCCACCCGCCAGTCGCCCCTCGTCGGGCCCGCAGAGGCGCTCAGGGACGCCTGGGGAAGGGAGGGGGCCTGCGGCGCGAGAAGAAACCTGCGGCAACCTGGAGCGTTTGCGGTCAGGGCAGGGGCCCGGCCGGCGCGCGTGCGCACAGCCCCCAAGGCCCCCCGCCGTCCACCCACCTCCTTTCTGTGAGGCAAGGCGCCTCCAGTTAACCCACACACGACCGATCGGAGGCAGAACGGCAGCCCCTCGGCGGCCGGCCGGCGCACGCGTGGCCGGCCCGAGCCCACCGCCACCGCTCACACGGCCCGCGCTCCCCCGCCAGAGGGGAGCACGGGACGTGCGCTCGCCAGACCAGGCGGCGCCCTTCCCCGCGTGGGAGGGGCGCGTCTCACTCAACCGCCTCGACCCGCACAGCCAACGAGCTCCCTCAGGACCCACGCGCGGACACCATGGCGGCGACCGGAGGAGGGGGCGCTGGGGGCGGGAGCGACACACCACCGCTCGGCCTCGGGCACCTGAGAGACAGCCCGGGGCGCTCCAGGAGCACCGCAAAGGCCCAGGCGGAGCCAGCGCTCGTGCAATACCCGAGAGGGCAGCACGGCGGGCCAGCGGGACAGCACCCCCACCGCCGCGGAGGGGGGCGGCCCACGAGGCGACGACCACAAGAGGCGAAAGCGAGGAGTGCCTGCTGCGTCAGAGGACCCCCGCTGACCCACGCCGGACGCCACGAGGCAGACGGCGGGGTCGGGACAGCGAGGTCGGGCCGGGTTCCGCACCCCAGTGCCTCCCAACGCACCGCCCGCAGGCGGGGATGGGAGACGGGGGAAACCCCGCGGGCGGGACGAGAAGAACGGGTCTCATTCACCACGAATGCCCGCCCCTCGCCCGTCGCGGCTCGGTCCCGGCCCGGGAGAGCGTGACATCACCACATCGATCAGGGAAAGCATCCCCGGAGCAGGGTCGGCCAGCCAGCCACAGCCTCCCCAGAGGCCAGCGAGCAGATCAGCCTGGCCATCCCCAGCTCCAGGACAGGGGCGGCAGACAACCCGGCAGAGACGAGGAATGCCTGACACGCACGGCACGGAGCCAGCGGGAGTGGGGTTGTCTCGGCCGCCCCAGGTGCCCGCAGCGGGGAGCGCACGGTGGCAGGGTAAGCCCGCGCCACCTTCCCCGCCGCCCCCAGGTGGGTCAGAGACCCGGACCCAAGGCGGCACCGGGAGCTGGGACGCTCGGATGCATGAGAGACCGGGCACACGGGCCCCAGCAGGCGGCTCAAGCACGAGCAGGGCCGGCTAGCCGGGTCACCGGGAGGCCGAAGACCCGCGACGCATCCAAGAGACCCAACCTCTCCAGCGACAGGTCGCCAGAGGACAGCGTGTCAGCAATAACCCGGTGGCCCAAAATGCCGGCTCGGAGTGAAACATATACCTCCCCAGGAGACAGGAGGTCGAGTCACCGACCACGCCGCCGGCCCAGGGAACCCGCGACACGGGCATCTGTCCCCAAAATCGCCACCATCGCAGCCAGACACGGAGCACCCAGGGCCCTCTGGTCGACCCCAGGACACACGCCGGAGCAGCGCCGGGCCAGGGACGTCCTCCCGGCCACCCGTGCCACGCAGGGGCCGGCCCGAGTCTCCAGAGCGAGACTCGGAAGCGTTTCCGGCCGTCCCCTCGTACGACCGGGACACACGAGGGACCGAAGGCCGGCCAGGTGTGACCTCTCGGGCCGCACGCGCGCTCAGGGAGCGCTCTCCGACTCCCCACGGGGACTTGCAAACAACAGGTCACGGCAGAGGGACCGCTCCCCGGCACCCGGGGGACGAGGCAGGACGGTCCCCGGCTCCCCACGGGGACTTGCAGAAAAAATTCGGCCGCTGCCTCAGACGGCCAGGATGCGCGCGGGCCCGCGACCGGGCCGGGAAGGGTGTCCCCAGCCTCCCACCCCAAGCCCGGTGGGTCCCCGCGGGTCGCGGGTCAGGCCTCGGGAGCCGCGGCGTGCTGGTCGACCAACCCCGGCAGCCCCACACCCGGCTCTGGCCCGAAAGCGCAGCGACAACCTCTCCCCACATAAGCCTGCACGCCTGAGCTCTGACTCACAAGTGACGCGCCAGAGCTCTGGCGCGACCGGGACAGCCCGGCTGACGACCGCGGTCTTTCCGGAGCTCTGCCTAGCTCACAGCGGGGACGGTCCCCTCCCTCGGCAGCTGCCACCGCAGCTCCGGAAGCCAAGGGAACGATATAAAAGCGGCCGCCAGATGGAGTCCGACAACCGTCGCGAACGTCACCAAGACAGATCCGGATGGCAGGCCGGCCCGCGGACCGCAAAACCGAAACCGTGAGTCGAGAGACGCTATCCCGAGGCCGAAAACGCAGCCCCTGTACCCCAACCCCACAGAAACGGTCCCCAAACCCTGTCTCTGCATGGACCGCGACACAGTCAGAAGACAACCCACGGCGTGTGGATGTTCGGAGAGGCATCTCGGTGGGAGAAACAACAAGCAAGGACTCGGTCGCGGGTCGTTGAGGACACAGGGAGACACAGAATGCGTAGGCTCTTCCTGAATCCAGACAGAGAAGGAGGGAGGGAGGGAGGGAGGGAGGGAGGGAGGGAGGGAGGAAAGGCAGGCAGGCAGGCAGGCAGGCAAACATAAAGAAGGAAACAGAGAAAGAAAGAAAGGAAGGAAAACCTAAAGGAGAGAAAGAAAGAAAAGAGAAGAAAAGAGAAGACAAATATTAATATAAGTATTTCCATTTGTATATAGGTATAACATATAAAACTACATTAAAATAGAAAAAAATTTATATGCATACACATGAATGAACAGATAAAAATGAATAAACAAAAAATAAGATAACATAACATAAGCAAATAGGCCAGGCGCGGTGGCTGACGCCTGTGATCCCAGCACTTTCAGAGGCTGGGGGAGAGAGAGAGAAAAAAAATGAAAGAAAGAAAGAAAGAAAGAAAGAAAGAAAGAAAGAAAGAAAGAAAGAAAGAAAGAAAGAGAGAGAGAGAGAGAGAGAGAGAAAGAAAGAAAGAAAGAAAGAAAGAAAGGAAGAAAGAAAGAAAGAGAGAGAGAAAGAAAGACAGAAAGAAAGAAAGAAGAAAGAGAGAGAGAGAGGGAGAAAGACAGCGAGAAAGAAAGACGAGAGAAGAAAGAAAAAAAAAGAAAGAGGAAAGACAGGAAGAAAGACAAAGCAAGAAAGCAAGAAAACAAGACAGCAAGAAAGCACGACAGAAAGAGAGAAAGAGACAGAAAGAAAAAGCAAGAAAGCAGCAGAGAGAGAGAGAGAGAGAGAGAGAGAGAGAGAGAGAGAGGCGCGAGGCGAGGCGAGGCGAGGCGAGGCGAATCTACCTGCTTTCACTACATGTGGGGAGAATCAGGAAAGCCCCCACTAACAACAAGGCCTGAAGTGGAGCTGCCATCTGTGAAATCCGAGCAGAAGAGTCCACACGGGTTAAAGACACGAAGAAAGACAGGGAAACAACTGCTCAAAGAGAAGAACAATCTGGCCCAGCCAGGGTCTGTCTCCTGAAGTTGTGTGGGCAACGAGGGAGTGGGACGGAGGGAGGGAGTGGGACGGAGGGAGGGAGGGCCTCCGAGGCTCGTGTCAAACAATAAATGATAATAAAATAAAAGGAAGTTAAAAAAAAAAATTGCGCATCATTCGTAGCATCACTGACGCCTCGAAAGGCGAGAGGCATGTGTTTATGTCACTGTGGGACTGTTTTCTTTTTTCTTTTCTCTTTTTCTTCCCTCTCTTCCCGGAAACTCACTTTTTAATTATTTCATTTTCCTTTTCTTTTTTTTTTTTTAATTTTTAATTTTACTTTCATTTTTACTTTTATTTTTAATTGCTTGAGAGGTTGTCTCCCTCTCTCGCCCAGGCTGGTGTACAGTGGCGCGATCTCGGCTCACTGCAACCTCCGCCTCCCAGGTTCAAGTGATTCTCCTGCCTCAGCTCGGCCTCCCGAGTAGCTGAGATTACAGAGGCGCACGACCATGCCCGGCTAATTTTTGGTATTTTGACTAGAGACGGACGGGGTTTCACCATACTGGCCCTGCTCGTCTGACCACCTCGTGATCCAGCGATCCACCACCCTCGGCGTCCCAAAGTGCTGGGATGACAGGCTTGAGCCACCGCGCCGGGCCTAGTTATTCCTTTTATTTTATTTCTAATTTTTAATTGTACGTATGCACGTATGCATGTATGTATGTATGTATGTATGTATGTATGTATGCATGCATGCATGTATCTATCCTTTTCTTTTTTTTTGAGACGGACAGAGAGAGACAGTGAGAAACAGAGAGAGAGAGAGAGAGACAGACAGACAGACAGAGAGAGAGAGAGAGAAACAGACGGGGGGGGAGAGAGAGAGAGAGAGAGAGAGAGAGAGAGAGAGAGACCAACAGACAGAAGGACAGGCAGAGAAAGAGAGTAAGACAGAAGACAGACACAGGGAGAGAGACAAGCGGGGGGGGGGGGAGAGAGAGAGAGAGAGAGAGAGAGAGAGAGAGCTCCCAGACATCACGAAGCCGTTTCAATGACATATTCTCTCTGGTCTTTGTCTGGGGATATTCAGTTTTTCAACGTAGGCCTCAAGGGCTCCCAGATGTCCCTTTCGAATCTCTACAAAGAGAGTGTCTCCAACCTGCCTAATCAAAACAAAGGTGTAACCCTTTAGGATGAGTCCACACATCGCAAAGCAGTTTCTCAAATACATTCTTTCTAATTTTCATCTGGGAATATTAGGTGATTCACCATAGGCCTAAAGGGACTCCCAAAAATCCATTCAGAGAGACTGCCCAAAAAAAGTGTTTCTAACCTGATGAATCCAAAGAATGGTGTATCGCTAAGAGATCAATCTACGCATCACAAATCAATGTGACAGATAGCCTCTCTCTGGTTTTAATCTGTGGATAGTCTGCTTTCCAACGTAGGCCTCAATGGGTTTCCAAATGTCCCCTCACAGATTCTACGGAAAGCGTGTTTCCAACCTCCTGGTTCAAAAGAATTATCCGTTCGAGGTGAATCCACACGTCAAAAAGCAGTTTCACCAGCAGCAGTTTTTCTCCTTTTCCTCTGGGGATGTTCACTTTCACCAGGAGCCACAAAGGGCTCCCAAATGTCCCTTCGAAGATTCTGCAAAGAACTGCTTCCAATCGGCCGCGTGCAGCGGCTCACGCCTGTCATCCCAGCATTTTGGGAGGCAGAGGCGGGTGGATCACCTGAGGTCAGGAGTTCGAGACCAGCCTGGCCAAAACGGTGAAACCCCATCTCTACCAAGAACACAAAAAATTTGCCGGGCTTGGTAGCGGGTGCCTGTGATCCCAACTACTTGGGAGGCTGAGGCAGGAGAATCCCTTCAACTGGAAGGCAGAGGTTGCAGTGAGCCGAGATGGTGTCACTGCACTCCAGCCTGGGGGACAGAGTGAGAGTCTGTCTTAAAAAAAATAAAAACATTAAGAAAAAAATACTACTACTACAACAACAACAACAACAACAACAACAACAACAACAACAACAAAATGCTTCCAATCTGCTGAATCAACAGAAAGGTTTAACTCAGTAAGAGGAATCTACACATCGCTAAAAAGCAGTTTTACAGATAGCTTCTTGTTAGTTTTTATCTACAGTTTCCTGGTTTTCACCCTAGGCCTCGAATAGCTCCCAAATGTCCTTTTGCAGATTCTACAAAAGGGCCGCTTCCAACCTGGTATATCAAAAGAAAGGTTTCACTCTGTGAGATGAATCCACACACGACAAAGCAGTTTCAGAGACAGCTTCTTTCTAGTTTTTATTTGGGGATATTCGGTTTTTCACACTAGGCCTCAGTGGGCTCCCAAAGGTATACTCGCGGATTCTACAGAAAGAGTGCTTCAAACCTCCTCAATCAAAAATTAGTTGTAATTCGGTGCCATGAATCCACACATCACAAAGCGGTATCATAGAGAGCTTCTTTCTATTTCTCTGGTGGGGATACTCGGTTTTTCACAACAGGCCCCAGTGGGCTCCCAAATGTCCATTCTGCTTCCAAACTGCTGAATCCAAAGGCAGTTTTAACTCGGTATGATGAATCCACACGTCACAAAGCTGTTTCATGAAGACCTTCTCTCTCGTTTTTATCTGAAAACATAAGATTTTTTCACCATACGACACAAGGGTCTCCGAAATGTACACAGACAGATTCAACAAAAAAACCCTTCCAACCTGCTGAGTAAAAAGAAAGGTTTAACTCTGCGAGACGAATACACACACGACAAAGCAGCTTCACAGAGAATGGTGTTTTTTGTTTGTTTGTTTGCTTGCTTGCTTGCTTGCTTGCTTGCTTTTTGGTTTGTTTTCTTGGTTTTTTTTTTTTTTTTTTTTTTTTTTTTGGAGACGCACTTTCGCTCTTGTTGCTCAGACTGGAGCGCAATGGCGCCATCTCGCCTCACTGCGACCTCCGCCTCCCAGGTTCAAGCAATTCTCCTGCCTCCGTTTCCCTTCCCGAGTAGCTGGGATTACAGGCATGTGCCACCACGCCCGGCTAATTTTGTATTTTCAGTAGAGACGGGGTTTCTCCATGTGGGTCAGTCTGGTCTCGAACTGCCGACCTCAGGTGATCTGCCAGCCTCGGCCTCCCAAAGTGCTGGGATGACAGGCGTGAGCCACCGCGCCCGTACAATTGTATTGTATCGTATTGTATTGTATTTACATTGATTGATTGATTGATTGATGCTGCCTGATCAAAGGTCACTCAGGCCCAGTCGTCAAAGTGGCGATTTCCTAGGCAACAAGGAAGGGGGGAGCTTGGAGGTGGGGGCGGGGGCGGTGGAGAAGACACAGTTGCCCCAGGCTGTGCGCAGGCGGCCTGAGCTTCCTTCCTCTGTTGAGGCCTCCATTTTCAGAGTAACAGTGGCCGCTAGGTGATGCCCGACGTCTGCCAATGAGACTGTCAGCCCGGAATGAATTGGGATCGCCTGGAGGGGGAGGCGGGAGGGGGAAGGATGGAGGCCCCCACAGCACAGTGGGTCACCGCGCCCTTCCAGGCGATCCCCACAACTAATCGACCAGGGCCCCTGGGGGCACACAGCCTAAGACCCCAGCCATCGGATCATCTGGAACTTCTGTCCGAAGACGAGAGACGAGAGACCGACTGGAAATTCTCTCGGTCAAGGTCCAAACGTAAAAGAATCACTGACACAGACACCAGGACTAACTAAGACAATTTGTAAAAGTTTCCGTGTTTTGGGTGAATCCGCGTATTTCTGGATCACAAAATTACTGATTTTGAACATTGCGGTTTTTCCACTCCTTACGTGTACGGTCCTGTGATAGACAGACCAGGGGACTCCTCAGCTCAGAGTCCATGAGGCCAGAAGCTGACATCCTAAATTTCTATGTAGAATGAATTTCAGCAAGCCAGCCAAACACTCTGCCGTAAAACTGTCCGGAAGACAAGCGGTGGTGTTTCGGGGGCGGATTTGGGGGGGGGGGGGGAGCCGGGTGCGGTACGCTCACGCCTGTCATCCCCGCACTTTGGGAGGCCGAGGGCAGGCGGATCCCTCGAGATGGTGGCCATTGCACTCCAGCGTGGGCAACAAGAGCGAAAACTCCGTCCAAAACAAGAACAACAACAGAAACGTGAAGTGCCGTCTGCTGTTCTTTTTGCTTCCCACCCCGAGAAGAACAGAATACAGCTGTTGTCTCCCTGCCCGCCTGCCTGCCTGCCTGCCTGCCTGCCTGCCTGTCTGCGTGCCTGTCTGTCTGTCTGTCTGTCTGTCTGTCTGTCTGTGACAGGGTCTCGCTCTGTCTTTCGCCCAGACTGGAGTGCAGTGACACCATTGTGGCTCACTGCAGCCTCAACTTCCCCGGGGTTAGGGGATTCTTCTAAGGGATCCTACGGCCTCGGCCTCCCAAAGTGTTGGGGTTACAGGCGTGAGCCATCAGCACCCGGCCTGAGTTCATACATCTGGTCTCACTACGCCTTAACCACACGCCCGTGAAGCACTCAAGTCAAGAGAGAGTCGGCAAGAGACTTTCAGCATTCTCTCCCAAAACCAGTGAGGTGGATGGCGGCCCTGTGTTTCCCAAGCTCCTGTGGTTTTAAGTGGCCACGCGTAGAGGATAGATAGATTTAAAATGTTTCCAGAGAGGCGCAAGCCACAGTCATTCAGGACATCCGAGCGCGAGATGGGGTTTCTGACAGCGACTTAAGGGCCAGGGAGGGCCAGAGTCTGCCGAGGCCCTCGTTCCAGTGGTGGGGCCGATGGAACCCAAGGCTGAGGGAGCCAGCAGTCCGCACAGAGAGAGCTCCAGCCCTAGGCCCCACCGTGCAGACCGACTCAGAAGGAAGAGAGTCCCTCATCCTACATACGTCACATCCCTCCACTGAACTTGGGAGCGGATCCGTTTTCCAAACATGAGGTGACTCTCGGTTCGAAATGGATCACAAGGGGCCGGGCTTTCCAGAGTCGGCATGATAAAGCAGTCATTCTGTGGCACAGAACGAGGTGTGGCTCTTATCTAGACTCCGCAGTGAAAGCCAGTGAAACAGGGCGAAACCCCGTGTCTACTAAAAATTAAAAGAGGAGCCGGGCATGGTGCCGCTTGAAGGCAGGAGAATCGCTGGAACCCGGGAGGCAGAGGTTGCAGTGAGCTGAGATCACACCACTGCACTCCAGCCTGGGGGACAGAGCGAGACCGCATCTCAGAAACAGACAAACACACAAAGCCAATCAAGGTGTTTAACTCAACGTGTCACCCACGGGTCTCTCGACAGGATACATCCAGCACCCGGGGAAACAGGGAAACGTCGAGGGGTGGGGTGGAATCTATTTTGTGGCCCCAAGGGAGGGTTTGAGAGATACTCCCGCAAAGGTGACTGCCTAAGGAAGCCCCTCCGTCCAAGAAGCGATAGTCATTTCTAGCCTGTAGCCACCCACGAGGGAGAATCGGGCTCTCTGCAGAACCCCCCACCCCCCGACTCGTGAAATGGTCTCTCTCACTCTGTCAGGCTCTATTCACGCCGTGTGGTTTTGTAACCTCCAGCGTGTGTGCGTGGGGTGGGGGATGGGGTGGGGTGGGGTGGGGGCGGCTGTGGACAGAGGAGGGGAAAAAGCGATGGTGTCCCACGGGTGCCCGGGACGTGGGTCGTGGTTGGGGTGGCCAGAGCCTAGGGAACTCATCGCCTGTCAGGACGTCTCCCCCTCCAGGTCCCCTCTCTGCCCTACGCTCCACATCTTCGCAGTTCAGTGGAGACCTTGTGGATGGAAGTCGCTGTCCCTTTGGACTTTAGCCGAGGAAGGCCGGGCTCCCAGGTGTCTCCCGGGAGTTGGGGCCTCGGGCAGGCTCGCAAGGATGCTGACGGTGATGGTGACGGTGATGTACATTGGAGTCCTCGGGCCAATGCACAGGGATCCCTTTGACCTCGTTGGGAGAGGTCAGCTTTGCGGAGTCCCGTGCATCCTTCCGGAGACTCATCCAGCGCTAGCAAGCGTGGTCCCGAGGATCCCAGCTCTCAGCAGAGGCACTTTTGTTCACGCAGGATCCTGGGCAGGAAAGTTCTCAGCAGGCTTAGGCCTCCTAGCCAAGAAGCCGAAGCCACTTCTGGGATATTTTCAAAGAGCCAGTGGTTCTTTGAAGTGCTTGCAGATACAGATTTGAGAAGTGCTTGCAGATAGAGATTTGAGACAGAACGGA
>NC_133415.1:40720000-40730000 GCF_049350105.2 Macaca mulatta | reverse complement strand
GTGGGACCGTGCCGCCCCCATCTCAAAAAACGGTGGCCACTACCACCGATGCAAATGTCAGCCTGGCAAGAATGAGATCGCCGGCAAGGGGTGGGGGAAGGGGAGAGAAGACGGAGGCACACCCGGCTGGCTCCGGAACGTTTCCAAGCAGGATGTTGGGAGGCGGGGGGTGGGGAGGTTGAGGGGAACCCACCTCACTGACTCACTAAATTCAGGTACAGGGACGTGGGGGAGGGGGGGAGCCGCGGCGGGGTGCGGGGTGGGGGGGGGCACTTGAAAATTAAACTGACCCCTCATACAGCCCAAGTAGAAGAGTCTATGCGCATTAAAGAAACCAACACACAAAGAAAACTAAAGCGCCGATAAAAGAACAATAGGGCCCCCCGCCAGGGCGGAGGTTACCTAGGCAACGAGGGAGAGAGGGAGGGGCCTCCAGAAGGGAGGGCGAGAAACCGGTTGCCCCGGGCTCGGTGAAGTTTCGGCGAGACCTCCCTCCGTGCCACCTCGACTTTCAGTAACAGTGGCCGCTAGGTGATGCCCGAAGACAACCGATGCCTGCAAGTGTCAGTCATCACGGAAAAGAAGTGAAGGATGGATCGCTCTGGGTCGGGGTGGAGGTTGGGGAGGGGGATGCGGCGGAGGCACACCGCGTCGCCGGCGTCTCCCGGATCCCTCTCAGACCAGGCCATTTCCGGGCCCAGGGAGTCCTCCCACGCGATGCCCGCGACTGGTCGACCAGAACCCCCAGGGGCACAGCCAAAGTTTCTGCCCCTGGGATCACCTGGCACTTCCATTCCCCCAGAGAGAAGAGAGGACCAGGGGTGCGGGGCGCGTGGAGGACGCCAGGGGTGGAGGTGGGAGCTACCAAAGACACAAGTGCGGTCATTAGCGTGTCAGAGTGGACTCCAGACCCACGACCTCAGAGAGGCAATCCCTGAACGAGTGTTAGTGCATGACATCCACGCTCCCGGACACGGCGTGGATTTCACGGGGAAAGCAGTGCACATCACACTCCCTTCCTGTTCCGGGGCAAGATTTTGCTCCCGAAGTACCCATTTCTCAACCGTGTTCCCCAAAGTCCACCCTGTCGTGAATCAGTCATGAATCTAGTCAGTACGGTGAATCGCGGAGCAGCCACATCCCACCACGAAGATCGGAGTCCGCACACTACACATCGCCCCACGCGGTGTCTCCCCACAAGAACATCACCGCCGTCCTAGCCGAGTAGTGATACAGTGCCATTTCTTTCATTTTCTCTTTCTCGCTTGCTATTTATTTATTTATTTATTTATTTATTTTTGAGACAGAGTCTCACTCACTCTACAGCCCAAGCTGTAGCGCTGTGGCACGATCTCGGCTCACGGCAACCCCCGCCTCCCAGGTTCAAGCGATTCTCCCGCCTCCGACTCCCGAGTAGCTGGGATCACAGGGGTCTGCCCCACCGCACCCGACTCAGTTTTGTAGTTTTAGTAGAGACGGGGTTTCACCACGTGGGCCAGGCTGGTCTTGAACTCCTGACCTCCTGATCCGCCCGCCTCGGCTTCCCAAAGTGCTGGGGTGACAGACGTGAGCCACCGCGTTCAGCCCCTACGGTGCCATTGCTTGGAAATCACTCGTGGGAACACACACTTATGGGTCACGTGTGAAGAATTTTCCTTTGTCTATTTTTTTTCCCCTTTTTTTCGTGTGTGTGTGTGTGTGTGTGTGTGTGTGTGTGTGTGTGTGTGTGCGTGCGTGTGCGCGCGCGGTGGGACGGAGTTTCGCTCTTGCTGCCCAGGCTGGAGTGCAATGGCGCGATCTCGGCTCACTGCAACCTCCGCTTGCCAGGTTCCAGCGATTCTCCTGCGTCTGCCTCCCGAGTAGCTGGGATTACAGGCCTGCGCCCCCATGCCCGGCTAATTTTGTATTTTTAGTAGAGACGGGGTTTCTTCATGTGGGTCAGGCTGGCCTCGAACTCCCGACCTCAGGTGATCCACCCGCCTCGGCCTTCCAAAATGCTGGGATGACGGGCATGAGCCACCGTGCCCGGCCTTAGCCGTTTATTTTAAAGTCGAGGAGCTTATCAGGGAAATACGAGAAGTTTGGACATCACAGGTGACAGAGAGAAAGGTCTGCAAATGGCCCTTCCATCCAAGTGGGGACCCGGCCTCGATCTCCCGAAATCATGCACCCAGTGGGGAAGCCCGGCAAGGCCCGTCTGTGTAGATTCCTCTCGGCCTCTCTAAGCACGCACTTCTCACTTTGGTGGAAGGGGCAGGGCCCTCTCTGGGACGGGGGAATCTGACAGACAAAGAGACAGACGTAGAAAAAGAGAGATCGACAGACAGAGACAGAGAGAAACGGACAGAAAGAGCGAGAGAGCGAGAGAGCGAGAGCGAGAGCGAGAGAGAGAGAGAAACAGACTAGACAGGGAGGGGGAGAGAGGGAGAGAGACAGACAGAGACAGACAGACAGGCAAAAAAGAGAGTAAGACAGAAGACAGACACAGTGAGTGAGAGACACAGGTAGAGAGAGAGAGAGAGAGAGAGAGAGAGAGAGAGAGACAGAGAGACAGAGAGAAAGAGAGGGACAGGCAGACAGATAAAGAGAGTGACAGAGAAAGACATAGACGGACAGTGAGAGACAGAGAGAAAGAGACAGAGAGAGAGAGAGAGAGAGAGAGAGAGAGAGAGAGAGAGAGGCAGACAGACAGACAGGCAAAGAAAGAGAGTAAGACAGAAGACAGACACAGTGAGAGAGACAGGAAAGACAGAAACGGACAGAGAGAGACAGAGAGGAACAGACAGAAAGAGAGAGGGTCCTAGCCCAATAGCGATACAGTGCCATTTCTTTCATTTCCTCTTTCTTTCCTTCTTTCTTTCTTTCTTTCTTTCTTTCTTTCTTTCTTTCTTTCTTCTTTTTTTATTTTTTTATTTTTTTGAGACGGAGTCTTGCTCTGTCACCCAGGCTGGAGTGCAGTGGCGCGATCGCAGCTCCCTGCAACCTCCGCCTCCCGGGTTCACACCATTCTCCGGCCTCAACCTCCCGAGTAGCTGGGACTACAGGCGCCGGCCACTACACCCAGATAATTCGTTTGTTTTTTTTGGAGAGACGGGGTTTCACCATGTTAGCCAGGATGGTCTCGATCTCCTGACCTGGCGATCCGCCCGCCTCAGCCTCCCAAAGTACTAGGATGACAGACGTGAGCCACTGCGTTCAGTCTACAGTGCCGTATCTCAGAAATCACTCACAGGAACAGACACTTACAGGTCATGTGTAGAGTTTCTTTTTTTGTTTTGTTTTGTTTTGTTTTGTTTTGTTCCGTTTTGTTTTGTTTTGCACGAGGAGGTGGCGGGATGGAGTTTCGCTCTTGCGTCCCAGGATGGAGTGAAATGGCAGAGGGGACTCAGGGAGTCAACCTATGGCAGAGATGGCACGTCATTCAGAGCGTAACGTCCACAGCGAAAGGTGGTAGGGCCGGCACTTTTAAAGGCTGAAATCCCGGCGGCTCAGGCCTGTCGTCCTCGCACTTTGGGAGGCCCAGGAGAACGGATCACTTGAGGTCAGGAGTTCGAGACCAGTGCGGCCAACATGGAGAAACCCCGTCTCTACTCAAAATACAAAAATTAGCCGGATGTGGTGGTGTGCGCCTGTAATCCCAGCCACTGAAGAAGAATCACTGGAATCCGGGAGGCAGAGGTTGCAGTGAGCCGAGGGAGTGCCACTGCACCCCCGCCTGGGTGACAGACTGAGAGAGACTCAGTCCCTCCCTACCAAAAAAGAAAGAAAGAAAGAAAGAAAGAAAGAAAGAAAGAAAGAAAGAAAGAAAGAAAAAAAAAAAAAAAAAAGAAAAAAGAAAAAAAAAACACAGGGACCGCCACCGGGCGCAGTGGCTCACACATGTAATCCCAGCACTTTGGGAGGCCGAGGTGGGCGGATCACCTGAGGTCAGGAGTTCAAGAGCAGCCTGGCCCACATGGTGAAACTCCGTCTCTACTAACATAGAAACATCTTCGGAGCATGATGGTGGGTGCCTGTAATCCCAGCTGCTCAGGAGGCTGAGACGGGAGAATCGCTTGAACCTGGGAGACGGTGGTTGCAGTGAGCCGAATCGCACCACCGCACTCCAGGCTGGGTGGCTGAGTGAGACTCTGTCTTAAAACAACAACAACAACAGCAGCAAAAAAAAAATAGCAAACGCACAAAAAAAGAACAGGCCAAAATACTCCATTGTCACTGAACGTTCCGCCACCAGACCGGAAACCCCCTGACTCAGGTCAAGGAGGTGGTGTTTCCTTCTCTCTGTCTCTGTCTCTGTCTCTCTCTCTCTCTCTCTCTCTCTCTCTCTCTCTCTCTCTCTCCCTCCCCCCCCCCAACTTTTATGTCTTGTTCAAGCAGACATGTGCAAGATTGTTACACAAGTAAACTTCTGACTGGGGGGTTCAGTGTGCAGATGATTTCATCACCCGGATAACTCAGCGCAGTACCCGACAGTTTTCGTGGTTTGGTTTTTTGTTTTGTTTTGTTTTGTTTTGTTTTTCCCTGAAGATGTCTCTCCTTCCACACCTCCTCCCTCAAGTAGGCTCCCGCCTCCCTGGTCCCCCTCGTTCTGCCCACGAGTTCTCATTATTTAGTTCCCAGTTATAGATGAGAACACGCGGTCTTTAGCTGATCGTTGCTTTCATCTTCGGCGGTGGCGGTGAAAGAGGCATGACACGAAATCGACCCTTAGGACGCTCCCCTCCGTCCACACCCCACACCCCCTCCCCACACACACCCTCATTCCTGCCCCCCCTCCTCAAACCCAAGACAGGAAGAAAGGCAGATATTAAAGTCAGAGGTCAGCCTCCAAGACGGTGGAGGCAAGGGATCTGAAAGGGTGAGCAAGCGATAGGGGTCGGGGGATGTCGTGGCCGAGCTAGCAAAAATAGGGGACCGACTTTCCAGCCCCAGCACACCCCCAATCCTCAACCGCAGCTAGCCTCTGGGTGGGGTTGCGCCTGTAAAAGCTTCTGAATGGAGAGAAGCCCAAGGCTATGGAAGGCATCAGCTCCAAGTCCGGGAAGGGAACAGGGCTTTGTGCATTGGAATGGGGCTTTAGAAGGCGGTGCTGCGGTTTCCAAAGCGACACGCCTCGCCTCGCCTCGCCTCGCCTCGCCCCGCCCCGCCTCGCCCAGAGCGAAACTCCGTCTCAAAAAAATAATAATAATTTTAAGATAATAATAATACTAAAAAATAAATAAATAAATAAATAAATAAATAAGAAATAAATAGTTAGTACAGCGGTCGTGGTCGTGAATCATTCCCCGGAGTCCAGGCGCAGTGGCTCACGCCCGTCACGCGAGCACTTTGGGACGCCGGGGCAGAAGGGTTGCAACAACATGATGAGACCCTGTCTGTGCAAAAACAGTTGAAAAGGAAGGCCGGGCGCGGCGGCTGACGCCTGCCGTCCCAGCACTTTGGGAGGCCGGGGAGGGAGAATCACCTGAGGTCGGGAGTTGGAGACCAGCCTGACCAACATGGAGAAGCCCCGTCTCTAGTAAAAATACAAAATCAACCAGACGTGGTGGTGCATACCTGCAACCCGAGCTACTACTCGGGAGGCAGACTCAGGAGAATCTCTTGAACCCGGGAGGCAGAAGTTGCGGTGAGCCGAGATCCGCGCCATTGCACTCCAGTCTGGGCAACAAGAGCGAAACTCTGTCTCGGGAAAAAGAAAAATAAAACAATAAAAATTGAAAATCATCTGGGCACAGTGGCGCATGCCCCGTGGTCCCAGGCACTACACTCTGGAGGCTGAGGTGGAAGGATCGCTTGAGTCCAGGAGCGTCCACACTGCAGTGAGTTTGGTTTTGATGGCACCACTGCCAGGGTGACAGAGTGAGACGCCGTCTGTAAATCAGTCAAGCAATCAATCAGATCACTGCAAGGAGCTCTCTATGTCTTACTTTCAATAGGTGTCTCTTCAGGCCAAGCAGGCATGGTGCCTCACGCCAGTAATCCCAGCACTTTGGGAGGCCGAGGTGGGATGAAAGAAGGAAGGAAGGAAGGAAGGAAGGAAGGAAGGAAGGAAGGAAGGAAGGAAGGAAGGACAGACAGAACAAAAAGTTTTACAACCCTTTTTTTCATAGTGTCAGGAATTTACAGATAATACAAGTAGTTTAGGTCAGGGGCCGATGTTATTAGTATTACTTTTTTTTTTTTTTTTTTAACTCCTACGGCCTGGTGGTGGTGCCAAGGTTGTCTGGCTATTTATCTGACTTTTGTTTGTTTCTAACGTTTTGCTTTCTCTCTTTCCTCCTGTCTTGTGAACTAGGCAAGGTGGGGGGAGGAGGGCAGCAGGAGCAGTAGAGGTCTCCTTCCTCATCCCCCACTTTGAGAATTTTCACTAATTAGTGGGCGGGTTCCCTTTCATTTTTACTTTTTGGGTCTTTTAGCGAGACAGAGTGATAGCGTTTTATGTAATACACTTGTGTGGAAGTTTTCTGACGAGCCATGGTAGCTACAAAACCTTTTATCATTGGAAGGAGCAAGTGTAATACACAGGGGCGCAGCAAGCAAGTAAGTTTCTTTTTTTTTTTTTTTTTTGAGACCGAGTCTCGCTCTGTCACCCAGGCTGGAGTGCTGTGGCCGGATCTCAGCTCACTGCAAGCTCCGCCTCCCGGGTTCACGCCATTCTCCTGCCTCAGCCTCCTGAGTAGCTGGGACTACAGGCGCCCGCCACCTCACCCGGCTAGTTTTTTTGTATTTTTTAGTAGAGACAGGGTTTCACCGTGTTAGCCAGGATGGTCTCGATCTCCTGACCTCGTGATCCGCCCGTCTCGGCCTCCCAAAGTGCTGGGATGACAGGCTTGAGCCACCGCGCCCGGCCAGCAAGTTTCTATTACAAGTAATACACTTACAGTGAGGGTTTTACATTTTCTACAGCTGGAAACTCTTTTCTAAATGAAGACCTAGGATCAAACCTGTGTTAAACCTGAACAGGCACATGTACTAACTTTGTCATGTCTTAAGCAGGTTAGTTTTTAACTGGGCCTTAAAACCTTTTTTTAGCAAGTAAAACAGTATTTTTTAATCAGAGAAGTTTTTACGAGCCCGACGCTTGAACTTGCGGCGTCTGTTTGGGGAAAGAGTTGGTTAAAGTCATGTTATCTTGAGGCATTAACCCTTCTGCTTCTCCAGGCCATTGGTCTCTTACGTTAGCCCTTCTATCAACATAACATGAAGAAACATCTAGGCTGCCAGCAATGTTTTCAGCCTACTGAGGAAATAGGTTTTTTTCTGTTTTTTTATTTTTATTTTTTAAATTTTTGGCTAAAGGAGGAGGTTCTGGTAACTTCTGGTTTATATGTTTAAAGAATGACTGAAAGACCTTGCGATCGTTGCTGGGCTGGACGGGTCTGGGTTTCCTAAGCAGTACGTGTACAGTGGGGACACCTTACATAGGTGTTTCTTCTAGCATGGTTATGGGTGGGGGGTGGGGTGGGGTGGTAACAACAACAAAGCAATGTATAGCATATTCATATCCAGCAAGGACGAAAGAGGTCCTCACCTGGGAAAAAGGTTGAATACAGCGACAGAACAATAGGAAAACAGTTAGTATTCTAGGAAAACTATCTGTCTTAAGATTTTTAACTACATTGACTTGCTTGATGAGTCCTCAAGCTTCGGCCGTGCATAGACTAGTCAGCTGCCGGTGTGTGACTAGAGCAGGGCTTGTGGTCCTCAGCAGCAGCTTGGAGCTTGGTCTCGTCTCAGGATCAGCCGGGCTGGATGATCTGCGCCCTGTTAGCCGGTCCACTTGTCCTGAGCTGTCGGTGTTAGCTGACTGTGGTGGATCCAAGACGCAACACCTGCAACTTTAACAGCAGTGGGAGTGGACAAGGTTACAGTATAGGGCTCATCCTATATGGGTTGTAGAAAAATTAGGTTTTACTTTAAACAGAGTCCCTAGATTTAAATGGGTGTCAGGCTTATAGGCATTATTTTTCTTTATTTAATTATGAACACTTCGTATGGCTATTTTGAAAGGCTGCATTTGCCTTTTAAAGGTTAATTTCTTTAGTTTCCGGAGGTCACCTTTTATTTGACCTACGATTTGCGGGTGGCCAACTGAACACAATCTTACAGGGCAGATACCTAGTTTGTTTGGTAGGGGTGCACCTGACTCGGAGGAGGACCGTAGGCAAAAACCTGATTTTATCTTAAGTGAATTTCCTGGCATATATCTATATATCTATCTATATCTATATCTATATCTGTATCTGTGTGTGTGTGTGTGTGTGTGTGTGTGTGTGTGTGTGTGTGTGTGTATATATATACATCTATCTATCTATCTATCTATCTATCTATCTATCTATATCTATATGGCAACCCTTTTTTTTTCGTTTTGTTTTTTGGTCGCCAGTAGCTGCTCGCTCGAGTGTCCAGTTCATGCGTTCCACCTTTTGTTGAACTTTGTGGCCGATAGGCTGCGTGTAACCTCTGTTGTATTGTTAACAGTCTTGTTAAATCTTGCACTATTCCAGCTACAGCTACAAATGCTGGCCTATTGTCTGACTTTAAAATCAGAGGTAGTCTTAAACCTGGGGATAATGTCTTTTAACAGTACTTTAGTCACTTCTTGTACTTTTTCTGTCCTGGTGGGGAAAACTGTAACTTACCCTGAAAAGGTGCAAACAAGCACTAGCCTCCAGCAGGGGGCAGTCCTGTAAAGTCTATAAGCAAGTTTTCACAAGGTATGGCTCTTTTTCCTGTTTCAGTTTCTTAGAGGAGGAGTTCCCCCCTCCCCCCATCCCCACCCCCACTCCGCCCCTTTGTCACTGTATCTAGTGGCTGAGCCTTCAGTGAGAAATTGGAATCCAGATACGGCAGAGTCTTGCTGTTTGTAACTTCTAATGTGACCATGGGCTCCTGGGAGCCTAATGAGAAGGTGCCTAGTCTGCCCTAGTCTTTACATTCTTCAGCTCCCGTCAGCCTGATCAGATGAGTGTCTGGTTCCTCCAAGGTGCAGCAGCCCTTGGCCGATGGCCTCTTTGTCTTGCGGCCTTGGCCATTTCCTGTATTGCCTTCTGAACATTTACCCTTCTAGAGTCTTTTTTTTTTTTTTCCATCTCGCACATTAATCTCTCTCTAGCCTTGTCCGGCTCTGGAATCCTTGCCTAACTTGACTTCGGTCATGTCTACATCCACGTCCGCGGCCTCTCACAATGCTGCTTCCCCCCCCCGCGTTCTCACGCTCCTACGGCCAGCTGGTGGGGCCCGAGAAACGGCACGGGCCCTGCCCCCGCCCACGCACTGCTGTCTGTCTCTCCTGTTTTCTTTTGATTCTCTATCTTTACACTTGCTTTTAGTCTTTCTTTTTCTTTTGCTCTTTTCCCTCTTTTCTAGAGTTTAACAGGCTCTTTTCTTTATACACTTGGAGGGTGAAACAGGCATACCGAGAGTCAGCGTAAATGTTTACAGTCTTACCCTCACCGAGTTCTAAGGCCCGGATTAAAGCAATGAGCCCAGCTTAACGACAGCGTCCAGGGTTACCACCGCATATTCTGCACATCTCTCCCCTCGTGGGTTGGTGAAGCTGTTCCCGTCCACGCATAGCTCCTAGTGTACTGATGCCCAAGGCTGGTCCCGGAGGTCAGATCTGCTAGAGTACACTGGAGTCCAACACCTCTACACAGTCATGCTCGACAGGGCTCTAGCTGTCGGGAGCAAGGCGGTGGGTTCAGGGTGTTCCCAGTTTAGTAGCTCAATGGTTGAAAAGGGCTGATAGATGAAAGTCTGTTGCCCACCCCCCTCCCCCCGGGATGTGGGCCTGGTCATTATAATAGACAGGTCCTCGTATCTCCCTGAGAGGCATTTACAGAGCTCGAGTAAGACCAGATCTGAGATGGCCCACTTGACTATCTCGACTTCTTTCCTTGGCCTCTGGAGGCTCCGATCCTTCCCTTCGAGGTGAGACCTGGGGCGTGTCAGCTCCTGAATCTCATTTCTGAGGGGGTTGTTGGCCTCGGTGAAGCGG